>NW_024040040.1:2233447-2261122 GCF_014851395.1 Micropterus salmoides
TATTTATCCTTTGTCCTAAATCCATGCTATTGTGTGTTAACTATACTACAGCCATGTGCCACTGCTGTGGACGTCAATACTGCAGAACTCCCCAGCACCCCCTGCTTGATCATTCAAGGTAATGTTACTATGATATAATAAATAATAATAATTATGATTATAATAAGAATTACATTTGTATAGCCCTTTGTGTCTTAAGCAGATCGCAAAGTGCTCATAACACATAATGTTGTATCTGTTCATATCAGGTGACATGATGAAGCCCTCTGGATGGCTTATATCCATCGAGGGACATGTCGTGATGGGCCCACACCCTTTCTTTACACGGAGTAGCTGCTTTCTTCAGCAGCTATTACGTCTTCAACCTTGAGTATCCTGTGATGATGATTTCAAAACGTCTATTGCGAAATGCGAATGTATTGAATGAAGTAGATGAAATTTTCTTTAAAAGCAGAACAAAATGCTCTCAGGCCCTTAATTGAAAAGGATGTGTTTGTCATACTTGCAACAGGTTTTGGTTTTAATTTACCAACTGGCCAATTGCGTGAAGATGCATTTCAGTGGCGGCGCGCGTTGATATGGCCTCTCATAGTAGAAAATCAACCACTTTGCCTCAGGGAAACCTAACCTGAGGCACCTATCTTTGCTTATTAACAGGTGCTTCCTGGGCATCAATCCTGAAAGAGGCTCAAAGACCAAGAAGCGGACAACAATGAACCCTCATGTGAGCACCCTTTTGAGGAAACTTATTGACTTTGAGTGGGCATCATAGTTTCTGCATTTTAAGATGGCTTTTATGACTAGAAAGTTGAATTTCTTGAACTCTTGAAGTTCTTGGCATCTGCTGCACATTGAAAAATATTTGTTAATAAATATGCCATTGGGCTAACATTGAATTTACCTCAGAGTTGTTTGTTGGGTAGGGGGTTAATTGTACAATGATTGTAAATTCACAGTAAATGGAAGCTTCATCTGCATTACTTTTACAGTACGTTACTGGACAATTTTAGCATGACTTCCACAGTATACATTGTAAATTCACAGTAAATTATTGTCAACTTGTACATTACTTTCACAGTACACACTGTAAAAGTACAGGGCCTTGTTGTAATGATGTACAGCAAAAGATTGTAATTCCCCAGTAATGTACTGTAATATCACAATAATTCTTCTGCTGCATCGTCAGCTTTGTGACGGACGGTCTTTTCTGTCTTTGCAGCTCCATCAGTAAGGAGAGGGAGAACAAGTGTCCTGGGCCCTTCAGTGAGAGCAGCAGAGAGGGAGCATCACCTTCACCTGGAGTCCAACACCACGACAGACGGATAACAAAACTAAATCCAGCAGAAACGAGAAGATGACTCATGTTGTTTTCTTCTGTTTCTTCCAGCAGCTGAAACTGATGAACGGCCTGACGCTTCATTTCCACCTTCTCATGGTGACACACACTCACTTTCTACTTGGTGCTCCTCATGATAGTTTGGCTGAAACCTCGTCATGTCCCATCTGAATATATTTCATGTCCTCACTCTACAGATTTCCTTCTACAGTCCCGCAGCAGCCTTTCCCTCAGACCAGGTCAGCACATTCTTCTTCTTCTTCTTCTTCTTCTTCACATGCTCACACTAAATGAACTAACACTAAATACACTTGCTACTGTATCAGCTTCAGATTCTACTGATCCACTGCTCACACTGATATTACTGACATTACATCTGACCTGGACCTCATTAGACCTGGACTCCACTACATTTCAGGCCAAATGCTGCACTTTTTACTCACTCTGCACATTATTAACACAAACACACAGTAACTATCACATGTTGATGGATCATGTTAGCTTCAGATAGCCAGCGCTATATAAAGGATGCTTTATACTGTTACTGGGACTCGAACACAGTACTTTTACACTGTGCCACTGCTGCTTTTGCTTAGGGAAATGTTCAGAGTCCTTCTTCCACCGCTGCTTCACATCATCATCTCCATGGAAACACTCTGTTTGTTGAATGGATTATTGTTTCTTGTCTGCAGCTTCACTCACTGATGGATTTTCAAACTGTTCACTTGTCACAAACCTGTGGACTCATTTCTTCTTCTGTCTCTTCCAGGCTGTTGGGGACACGCCCTGAAGACTCGCTTCCAGCTGCTGCACCTGGAGGACAGCTGACACCACGAGTCCCAGCAGCACCTGTTCTGGACCAATAAAGACCTTGTGCTGTCAGTCATCTTCCAGGAAAACTTCAGCCACTTCCTGTTTCCCGCTCCATAACCCCCAGCTTCTACCTCTCCAGAACACCGGGAGGGGACACGGCCCCCTCCCGAACCCGACGCCGCGGGACCGGCTCCGGGTACCCGGCCGCACGCGGGATTCGAACCACCGCTGCGCCGTCTGCGCCTCGCGGTCGCCATCGAACCCCACGCCGCCGCCGAGTCCCCTTCACATCTGAACCTTTTCTCCGGGCGCTTTTATCTTCTCACTTTGGCTGTTGGACTTCAAAAGTCACTGAGCCTCATAAGGATCGAACCCACAACCTCAGAGCTTCTGAGCAGCCTTCTAACACTCTGAGCTGTTTGATCTGAGACACTGACTCTTTCTTTCTTACAGCTTTTCACTTTGTTGTTAAAGTTGAAATAATAATCTTATTATTGTAGTTCTTCAAACTAATCAGTAGAATTAATCCATTCTCAGATATTCTGAGTCAAATTTAACAAACATATTAAGGATTTCTAACAAATAGAATTTCATTTTGTGAAATAAAGCTGAATGATAAATTGTAAGTTGAATTTCTAGGCTTTTATTTTGGTATGTCCGAGTCAAACAGTCACTAAAGTGCCGTTCAGAGAATTGATGAAGTTACTATTTATTACTGCATCATTTTTTATAGTGTAGAATAACTAAAGGTGAAATATTCAGATGGAAATGATTTGAAACAGAGAAAAACTTTTTCTGATAAATAAATGTTTGATTTTCAAAGTTGCTGTCGAGTCTTTTTCTTTTAATCTAATATAAAAATCGATTTGACACAAAGATGAAGTGAACTTTTTATTTGGCTCCAATCAGACACAAACGCTCGTTCATCATTTATTCTGACTTTGATCCTCTTTATCTATCCTTCCTTCCTTCCTTCCTTCCTTCCTTCCTTCCTTCCTTCCTTCCTTCCTTCCTTCCTCCCTCGCTGCCTTCCTTCCTTTCTTCCTCCCTCGCTGCCTTCCTCCCTTGTTCCCTCCTTCCTTCCTTCCTTCCTTTCTTCCTCCCTCGCTGCCTTCCTCCCTTCCTCCCTCTGTTCCCTCTCTCTCTCTCTCTCTCTCCTCTCCCTCCCTTCCTCCCTTCCTTCCTTCCTCCCTCTGTTCCCTCCTTCCTTCCTTCCTCCCTTCCTTCCTCTCTCTCTCTCTCCCTCTCTCCTCTCTCCCCCTCTCTCCCTCCTCTCCCTCCCTCCCTCTCTCTCTCTCCCTCCCTCCCTCCCTTCCTCCCTCCCTCCTCTCTCCCTCCCTCCCTTCCTCCCTTCCTTCCTTCCCCCTCCCTCCTCTGTTCCCTCTCTCTTCCTCCCTCCCTCTGTTCCCTCCTCTCTTCCTCCCTCCCTCTGTTCCCTCCTCTCTTCCTCCCTCCCTCTGTTCCCTCCTCTCTTCCTTCCTTCCTCCCTCTGTTCCCTCCTCTCTTCCTTCCTTCCTTCCTCCCTCCCTCCCTCTGTTCCCTCCTCTCTTCCTTCCTCCCTTCCTCCCCTCTTCCTTCCTCCCTCCCTCCCTCTGTTCCCTCTCTCTCTCCCCCCCTTCCTCCTCCCCCCCCCTCACAGTTTGGGGGCCACTTTAACGCCTCCAGCCTTCTTGTGCGTCTCTCTAAGCCATGATATCAGGATGCTGTTTGTCTCCGCTGGCCTTTCCATCTGAGTCCAGTGTCCACACTCCTCGATGTGTCCTCTGCTCAGGTTCGGGATCTGCAGTCCACCAACAGAGACCGGGTCAGATTCATTTCCAATAATCTATAATCACTCTGTCTGTCTTCAGGAAGGACGCTGCTGTTTTTCTCACCAAGTCCTCCATCCCTTTGGAGAAGGCCGGCAGCAGAACCTGGTCTTTACCTGCCGTCACCATCAGAGCAGGCATCAGCAGCTGAGACACACACACACAGTGACAGACAGACTTTCTTTGTGCATCTCAGTCCTCTAAAGTGGAAATAAAAATCAGTCTTTGAACTTGAAGTCAAAGCATCAGTGAGCCTCTCTGCTGCACTGGGTCACATGTTCCTTCATCACCATGAACACACTCTGTACTTTATTCTGACTCAGTCCCACACACACCGTCCTGCTGCCCCAAACCCGCCACCTGTGGATTCATCCGCCGCTGAAAATAGTCCCTAACAAATGCACTGCTTCCTGTCTGTTGGATAAAAACCACAGTGAGCAGCTGCTTTAGGAAACAAAACCGCAACTAAATATCTGTGAGATGTTTTTAAAGATTTCCGTCTTCAGTAGGAAGCGACGGGCTCGGAGCTGAGGGCCACAGACAGGAAGTCAGACGCTACTAAGCCTGCAGAAACCTGACTTATACAGCAACATCAGAAACAGGGTCGGCACTTTTTAGGGGCAAATGTAAATTTCTCTTCAGC
Organism: Micropterus salmoides; assembly: GCF_014851395.1. Lineage (NCBI taxonomy): Eukaryota > Metazoa > Chordata > Actinopteri > Centrarchiformes > Centrarchidae > Micropterus > Micropterus salmoides. Next base: position 2,238,048 of record NW_024040040.1, read on the forward strand.
TGATCTTCGTCCAGCTGCTGCAGGAACACAAACACTGTGACAGATAATCCAGCAGCCTGATGGTGACTTTGATGTTCACCTATATTCTGACATTAAACCTTTTCCAGCAGGACGATACGATATGTCGGTTTCCAAGAAGTTTAAATGAGCTGAAAATGCTTTGCAGAACTCCAGGATGTGTAGAAACCCAGTTTTAGAGCCTGGTTTTGTTTTCTTAAATGTTTGTTTGAGATGCTGGCGTCTCATAATGCGCTCTGTAACGAACCTTTGCAGTGGGACGAGAACACATCCACCTCCAGTTCGCCTCCCCGTTACGATACCAGTTCAACGGTCTCCTGTGAAACCAAACACAAGACGGTGATCGACTCTGTATGAAAATGTTAGCGGCCTGTGAACAGATACCGTGTCCTGTTTTGAGCCACCTGAAGCCTCGCTCTCTGTACTGGCTGACGTAGTACTGCAGGTCGGCCTCCGTCAGCACGGAGCTCCGGGGAATCTGCTCCGGCAGACCCACAAACAGACCACCTGTAACGGGACGTGTCAGTATCTGCCGGGCTTTTTAATGAGCTCTTCAAATATCATTCGGGAGGAAGTCCCGGCTCAGACTTCAGGGTGGAGGCTCACCTCGAGCGCAGACTCCTGCGGTGCTGACGGCAGGACGCTTCGCCTGAAGACGGAAACACAACATTTCTTATGTGACACGAAGGGGATTTTTCTGCCTGTGCGGACTGGACTCGTGCGTGTGTGTCTACTCACCGCTTCACCGCTGCTGAAAAAGAAAATCTTAAAGGTCCTCTCCAAGTCTTTCTCCAGCTCGGCCTCCGCCGCGCCCTGCAACACACACAGGTGGACACTTTGCGTTTAGGTGGACAGATCCAGAGCTCTATCGTCATGCGAGTCCCACAGTCAAATCTCTGGCTCGTCTTCTTTAGCTGCCGTCTAGAAAAACACAAATACTTTGGTTTATTTAAATGATCCTTTTCACATTTCTGGTTGTGTCCAGATGAACTAAACTAGATCTAAAGTGTCTGTCAGTGAACTTTAAAGCTGTCTTCTGAACTTTGGACAGAGCCAGGCTAACAGTTTCCCCCCGCTTCCAGTCTTTATGCTAAGCTAGGCTAACCACACCAGGACATACACATAATGTTACTGAAATTCTTCACTCTCATAAAAAGCTGTGAATCTGGCTGGACAGCAGTCTCACTTTTACTTAAGTGAAGCTTCTGAGAAAGGAAGCAGGTGCTTCTCTTCCTTTAATGTGGGACTGTTGTTTTGTTTCTCCTTTCTGGAAATAAGCAGTCGTTTTGGAGAGTGGTTAAATAAACCGGAGCCAGAATCTCCTCTCTTCTCACGTTCTGGGCCTTTAAAGCGGGAATTCATTCGGTCGCAGGAATGTTGATGAATATTCACTGTTTTTATCAATATTTCAATCTTGTGGAAGCTTTGTTATTTGGAACCCAGAAATAGTGTTTTGAAGAAAACTCCCAATACAAGTGAACATATAAACAGTAAATAAGGCCAAAACATGGACATTCGCTGCTATATTTTAGGAAAAGTGTGTAATAACTGTTGTGTATTAGTTTCTTTTCATCACATTTACAGTTACAGCTGTATTCTTGCTGTGTTAGAAGATGTTCTGTTGAATTCTAATGAGCTGGATGATGGTTTGATGGTGATTTTGCTATTAAAATATAGATTTTATTCCAGGTGAGGATGAAAACATCATATTTTCCTTGATTGCATCTCCATTTAGTCTTTAATGGACCTTTCAAAGGAGACCAGAATTCTGCATCTAGGCCAAATGGTTGAGGAGTTTTTCCTGAGTCTGGTTTGTTATTTGAGACGTTTTTTCTGTTTCCAAGAGCTTCAGTTGTTCAGATGTGCTGCTTCATTTCTGCAGGATGTTTAGATTTCGTGCTCCTTATTTTATTGTGGCAGCTTTTTTCCTTTTACTGCTAATGTGCTCAGATTTGTTTGTTTTGTTCCTCATTGATTTTCTGTAATAACTCGTCTTGTGTTGCATTATGTTGTGTATCTGCTGGAAAACCAGCACAGCTGGAGACTCAGCCAGCAGAACACAACGCTGACACATCATCACCTTCTAAATATGAAACACTAGCTGACAGACAGTTGCCTGTTTGCACATGTGCAGTCATACATTTATATGTTTGTTTTTAACCCTTCCTTTTCTCTTCTAGCTGTCAGATAACTGTGAAGCAGCTGGTCTCTGACAGAAAGGGACAGCAGACGAAGATCTCATCATAATGGAATAAAGAGCTCAGCCTGTCGGCTCACGATATAACGTGCCGTGTGTCGTCTGTCGTATAAATATAAAGCCATCGTTGTGTTCACCAAACAAAGATCTGAACTGATCTGAAGTCCCGCCTGTGTCAGCGTGTTAGCATGCTGCAGACAGACTTACAGGTTTCTGGAAGTAGAGCTGGTAGTCAAATCTGGGTTCAGCCTTCAGTCTCTCTGCAGGAGTTACAGAAGGATCGGCGGGGAACAGAGGAGTGTTCAGAGACGCCGCAGCGCTTCACACACAACAACAAACAGGTTTTACTACAGCATCGAGCATCTGGGAGGCGCACCTGAACCTGTGCGTGTGCTCACCTGACTCTCTCAGGATGATACTGAGCCATGGTCCACACCAGAACGCCGCCCCAGTCGTGACCCACCAGGGTGACCTGAGGTATCGCCTGGAGAAGATATTATAGATCTGGGTTCTCCATCAGAACACGACGCGGACGACAAACTGAGATAATCGCCTGAATATCTGCAGCAAGTTTAAAGTCTCTGCAGGTTTATTTTGAACTAAAGTGAAGAGAAACTTTCAGACGTTACTGTAAATTAATGTCACTGTTTCTGGACTAAACAAACTTCCATCAACTCTTTTCATCATTTCATTTAATAGAAATTTGTGCCGCTGAGGTAAGAGTGCGTGTGATATGTTATTACTCACCATTTTGTCCAGAAATGTGATTAAATCCTTGAAGAGAGAGAAAACCTTTAATATTATTCTGTGTAAGCTGCATTACTGTTTGTGTGGCGGTGACACGATAACAAACAGAGGGAGAGATGGTTAAATCTGGTTAAATACAACCATTCTGTCTACATGATGTCACACTAAACCATTAAAGGCTTAAACAAGTCGACCAAGAACAATAAAAAATGCCTTCATGAAGCTAAAAAACTAGGCTTTGCTTTGGGAAACGCTTTGTTTACTTTCCGATGATGTAAAAACATGTAAAACCCTGAGGTCACGTGGAGCAGCGCAGTCATCCTCAACACTTAATGTGTGTTTCAGTAAATGTTTCTCTCCTTTTGTTCAGTGAAACCATGAAGATGAGCGTGTGTTGGTGAGTTTGTACCTGGCAGAGCTGCTCCTGAGAATATTCCTCTGTGTCTGTCGGCGGAGAAACGACAGGTAACCAGGTAAGAACATGAACCTTCAGAATCTGCTGGTTGTAAAATGCTTTTTATACACAGTAAAAGGTCAAAATGGAAAAGTCCTGACGCCAGACGGAGAAAATACTCCACTGCATTCAAAGCTTCCTTTAGTAAAAGCATGTAAGTTTTATCAGCAACATGAACTTTAGCTCTTTTACTGCTGGAGATGTTGAAGGTGGAGCTGGTTTTAACTCCTTTCTCTCCTGTTGGGGATTTAGTCTACAGCAATGCATCACGTCCCTCTGATCATCTGGGAGGTGTTGATACTGTTTGTCTGGCTATATGAATAATGGCTGTATCCTCATCTTCTCGCTCAGAAAGCCTTTCCTTCTCAGGTTTCTTCTTCTGTGACTGTGAGCGAGGCCCTTTTACCCTCTTAACCTCTAACTTAGACACATTAGACGCAGCAGCTTTTAGATTGTTTTAGTAGCAGAAAGGAGCAGAAAAAGTGCAGAACAGCCCTTTTTCATGTTTGACAGGAAAGTGAGGAGGTGAATCAGACGCACCTGTGAGGCGAGGGAAGGGGAAAGGAAACACAAGTTAGAGTGAGAGCGACTGAAGGAGGAGAAAAGTCTTTGTGGACATCTCCCCTCATTAAATTAAAGCTCTCTGGGCAACAATGTGCTGCAGGACGTGTGCTGATCCCTGGAGCGGGTTTGGATGGATCTTCTTCTTCTCTGTCTTTGAGCTGCTCCACGTGGACTGTGGACTTCCTGGTCTCTGCCGGACCTGCAGAAAGTGAAGTCTCCTTCCCTGCAGCTCTTCTCGTATCGTCCCGCCTCAGGTTAATGTGCGTCACCTCGTCTTCTACCGTTCAGCCAAACTCAGTCCACGTTTCTGCTCATTGTTTTTATTGACATGATTATTTGGGTTCAATACAAAAAGATTTCCTCGATGATGAAGCTGAAGTGCTCGTGTTTTCTCATGTCACTGTTTTTAAAGTCATGTTCAGGGTTCTGATTCTTATGATTATCAACTCTTATTTGGAATATTTGGACAAACCTACACGCAACAATTTAACTTAATATTTGACTTTTTCTCCAGATATTTCAGCCCGTCGTCGCCATATTTTAGTAAATATATAAAGTTTAGTTTCTATTGTGAGATATTTAACCGTCCTCGGACGTTTATATTTTATTTCCTGTTGTATGATCTGCACCTGTTCTGCTGATCTTTTGATTCTGCATTTATTTGACTACATTTTGTCTATTATACGTGTATCTGTTTAACTCTCATGGAAACATTTTTACTTTATCTTTTGATTATTTGTAATTTAAACTTGTTTCCATTCAGAGGAGCAGGATTTTTGGTTCCACGTTAAAAAGAGCGATTTAGTGTTGACCTTTGACCCACACACACCTGGGGGCGCTGTGGACTCTCCGTACCCCTTCATGTCCAGAGCCAACACCCTGAACCCTGCTGCTGCCACGGCCGGGATCTACCAGAGAGAGGAGAGGATGTTCAGGCACACGAGTGTTTGCTTTTAGTTTCAATATATAAACGTGTACAACATCCAAACTTTCAGGTGAAATCCAGTCTGAACACGTTACCTGGTACCTCCAGGAGTACCAGCTCTCAGGGAAGCCGTGACACAGCAGAACTGGTGGACCTGAGCCCATTTCAACATAATGAGTCCTCACACCAGGCTGACGCACACACAGAGGAATTATCATTAATGTCACGAGAAAGCAACGTTTCAGCTGCGTCTGACTTCCATCATTTCCTAAACAGACAGCAGGAGGAGAATTCTGTGTTGACCCCGATCCAGATCTTTACCCCGATGGTGACGTAACCATGAGACACTTCATCTGGGCTGCAGGAGGGCGGAGGACTCTCTGCTCCAGCAGCCTGAAACACATGGAAGTGTGGATGTTAGCGTGCTGATGTTAGCGCAGCAGCTGTCTGAGGTCAAACTGACTGATTCAGGCAGCAACATGACCTTTCCTCTGGCACCAGCTGCTGCTCCTGCATCACCCGCCGGTTCCAGCTTCTATGCACTAAAGCCTCATTTCTCTTTTCTTTACCTTAAAGACGCAAATTCTGTCATGATGGGGGGCAGCGGTTCCCGAGAAACGTGGAGTAGAACAACAGCTAAATGAATGAATGTGGGAAAGCTGTGATGCTGCGAGGCTGTCAAGATTCAGGTTAGCAAAATGAAATGCAAACAACAAGATGGAGAAGTTACAGAGTGAAAAAGCTCCTAGATCACTTTTCTTTAGCTTTTTGTTTCTCTGACAGTATAAGATCAAATAGTTCCGGGTCACACCTGAACTCCAGTGAAGTCGGCCAGTTTGTCCAGAGCGTCGGCCAGATTTTCCACCAAGACGGCCTTCATCCCCGCTCCCTCTGCTGCCTTCACACCTTCCTCATCTGCGTCCAACCACAGAGCCTGAAATCAGACCGACAGGCTGAGCGCGCTGTCCCGGACCAGGATTTACACTCGTGTGTGTGTGTGGGCGTGTCCTCGACCTGCTGCGATGTCACTCCCAGGTGCCGCAGAGCAGAGCTGAACGCGGAGGACTCGGGGACCCTGTGACCCGAGCGGCAGGACTGGAGGACCTGGTCAAAATGGCCGCCCAGCAGAGACAGAAGGCGGGCTGGACCGTCTCCAGCCGCGCTGTCATCTAGCCAGTGATTGGCCAGCACGGCCGTCAGTAACCCTGATGGGATGGAGGCGTAGAATCAGCCTTTGGTGATGTCATCGGGCGCCACAGCTGTGTGTGTTTCCCGTGCAGATGTGTTGATGCATAGTTACCACGGTGACGCAGACCGGCGGCTGCCTTCAGCACGGCTGGTTGGACGTCCATCATCGCCTCCCTGAGCTCCTCCAGCAGGCCTCTGACTGACCAATCGGACGGCAGAGTCACACCCCTGACCTGGGCCTCCTTCACACACTCCGCCTCAAAGGCTGCGATCATCTACACACACACACAGAGGATGGAGGAGGCAGTAAAGGGCCCATCCAAGGACTCTTCTTCACCTCCATGTTCAGTCACCTTCAGTAACAGCGAGGACAGAAGACATCAAATAAATCAAGAGATGATTTTGACCTCACCCACCTGAGACAGGGTCACCTCACCTCTCTCCGCCCGGCTCATGGCGCTGTCCCTTCGGGACGCCACGGCGGACAGAAAACCACTGAGAACCACAGAGAGACAAACAAGATGAAAGACGTGAAAAGAAGCGAGTCCACGTGAATGAGTCAGTAACATTAACACGAGTCTGTCTGGTGGCTTTAAAGGAGGTTAAACATGTGACAGATGCCACAGATCAGAGTTCGAGTGCTGTTTGTGTGGAGTAATGAAACCACAGGAGACTCAGCTCACACACACTGTGTCTTCACCAGCGCTGCACACTTATAATCTGCATCTAGTTCAGTCTGCAAATATAGTGAAGGCTGAGCCTGCACCTGATTGGGTGGCACAGCTGATACAGTATATGGCCAAAAGTAAATGGACAGTGAGTATTTTACTTACTCTCATCTTCATTCGCAGACACTTTTATCTAAAGCAGCTTTCATTTGGGGTTTCAGTGTCTTCCACATGTGGACGTCCGGGTCAATAGTGCTCCTTCAACTCTGTGTCCCTTTCCTGTTTCTACATGGCAGCGCCCCCGTGCACAAAGCAGCTCCAGAAAGAAACGGTTTGCTTGATTAAAGGATAGAACATTAAATTTATGGAGCAGATTAACAATTATTAACAACTTTGCAGCCATCTGTGTAAACCAGATTCTACAGTACTGTTGCAGATGTACATCTCAAATTAAAATGGATGGAAGCTGCCAAAAAGAAATTTACTCCCACATTTTTTATGAGCCATCAGGGGGAAGTTTTACAGCTTTACTGAGGACTGAACTGTTAAAATCCAGAAGGAAGCTGGTGACTGTTACTAGTTTGGTAGATGTGAATGGTGCTACATATTTAACCATTTAAGACAGAAGGCAGAGCTTAAAATAAGTGAACTGTGATCCCTGTAACACAAAAACAATGTGACTGATTCATCTTTGGCAGTGACCTATTAATCATGGGGGTTCAGCTGTCCATTTACTTTTGGCCATGTAGAACCTGCTGTCTGATCTTGTTTGCAGTTGCACAATGTGTTACAGAGTAACAGCAGTGTTCTTCTTTTAATAAGACTCATCAAACCTCTGCCACACCGACACACTCCAGGCACATTTCTTTCCTGCTTGGACAGATTATTTAACAGGTTTTAGAGATTTTAACGCAGGATGCACCGCAGTTTCCCTAAAACACCGAGTCATATTGCGTAATTTTTTACAGTGCAGAGATGTTGTCTTACCCAGGCAGGTGATGCAACTCCTCCAACCTGCGGAAAACATCACGAGGGCTGGAAGAGACAGCAACTCCCCAGAAGTTGAACAAGACGGCTTTCCTCTCAGCCATCTCCTCTGAGCCTGAGTGAAAGGAGCTTTAATGTTTCTGTCTCTGTCGTCCAGCAGGAATGTGTTTTCTCTGCTGCTGCTGCAGGAAGGCTCTGCTCACGCAACAGGGAAACTTTGCCCTTTGCACGGACTAACAGAAGCTCCGCCCACTTATCCTGCAAGTTCAGGCTTGACTGGGAGAAGGGACAAAGTGAAACTTCTCTGTGCCAATATGCAAACATCTTGATGCACATATGGAAAATATTTATAAGGAACTTACATCACCAACATTAATGTAGTTTGCTTGTGTGTTTCAGGCTCAAAGAGGACAAACTCTGGATAATTTAATATTTTGTATTTTATCATGTTTTGTTGAACAGTCTGGACACAAAATCTGATCTTCATGAAAAACAAAATGTCCCCTCAAATGTTTGCCATCTATTGTTGGTACGATTCCTTTGCTCAAAACAACCATTTGAATTATAACTTTTCCCCAACTGTAATACTTTCTTCTGAATGTAAAAATAATTGTTGCCATAGACAAAGACATAGATAGAGGAGCGGTGCTGTTTATTTCCACACTTGAAATTCAGCAAAGATAAAGTGCTTTAGGAGAACTTTTGATTCACTTCTGACTTAAAAGTTGCTCATTGTTTTGCTACAGTCCTCAAATGTTGTCTGTGATCAAACAGCCTGACAATCTAGTAAGACACAACAAGATACATGTCAGATCATCTCAGGCCAGAAGAAACGTGACAAACAGCTGACAAAGTTTTTTGTACTTGTCATGTCAAGGATTAAGCATTCCTTACTGCAGAAAATCAGAGGCTTTGTGTAACTTCTGGAAGAAGACAGTTCTCTGATAACATGTTGGCACAATAACATATATTAAAGAACTTGTGGGTAGCGTACGATTTTATAAAGTTTAAATGGATCGCTTTGTAGCATCCAAAGAGTTGTTTCACCGTCAGACACTTCAGTCTAAAGTCTTTCTCGTACTGTTAAAATGTTATTGCTTGGAAATTTGCTCTGCGAGCACAATGTTTAGGCTCCACCAGTGTTTGGTGAAGCAGCAGACGTGACGTGAAACAAACAGGAAGGTCATTAAATGAAGGTCTGTCAGCTCAGATCTCTCAGCTCTCTCTCTTCAGACGGCCGTCCTTCTCCAGGCCCAAGCAGACCAACGGCAGGGACCAAACCCCAGCGGAGGGGGTCGTCCGTGGGGACGCGGCCGTCCAGGGAGAGCCTCCCTCCTCTTCTGCCGATGGGAGCAGAGTCCCGGATACAAAGAGAGGCGGAGCACAGCAGAGCGCTTTGCCCTCTGGAGCCAGGGGCCCCGCTCTGGAACCTGCACTGTGCTGTGATCCCAGGAACAAAACTCTCCTACAGAAAACTCATATCACATTCTAGTTTTCAGCTTTTTAATACATCTGAAAAAGAGACACAATCACAATCACAATCAGTGTGTTTGAGCAGAATCTCAGCTGTCAAAGAAAAGAATGAGCTCCTTATTGATTCTGATCAGAAGAATTACACTTTAAAATACCTCACAGTCCCTCATTTGTACGTCTCTTTGGACAACAGCAACAACATTTGGTCTGCCAAACAAATAAATGTGAATGTAATTCTAGATTTCTTTCCAGAGTGAGAACAAAATCTCTGAGATAAAGGAAGGTCTGCTGCTTTCTCTCTTCAGACCCATGCAGTGGAAGAGAAACAACAACATACAAATACATCAATCCAAATATTCAACAAACATTTAGAGCTCAGACAAGTTTCCATTTTCATGCAGAGAAACAAAAGTCATCCTGAGCAGTGATAGCCTCCATGGCTAAACAGACACAGGAAGGAGCGCCGCCTAAAGAAACTCAAACATTTACACAGCAACTAATGACAAGACCTCAAAGTACCGCCCACAATGTTTGATTGACAGGTCAAGGCCACAACAATCAGCTCTCAGCAACAAACATGAAGACAAAATAAGTTGAAGGATTAAAAGACAGAATTTAACCCACTGTCCCTGAAATGACTTCTGACTATTTGACTTTACAGAACTCAGCAGAGTCTCCAGAAGACCAAGAAAACCCAAGTCCAGCACAGAGAGGCTGAGTGAATGTGGTCTGGACTCTGTGGAGGAGAGTCATGGTTTCAGAGATGCTGTAGAAGGACAGAATACCTGCACTGTGATCCAGGTACACTCCTAATCTGGAGGACCGAGGACCTGAGACGGGAGTTTGGACTTTGTTGAACCAAAAGTTATAACTGTTGTTCTGATAATGTAACGCCCAAGATTTATCATTAAACCCAAATCCACATTCAGTCCAGCTCCCTGCTCTGCTGATGTTCTTGTAGGCGACTGCTACGTTAACTCCTGTCCCTCTCCACTCCACCTCCCAGTAACAACGTCCAGTCAGACTCTCTCTACTCAGGACCTGAAGACATGTAGTGAATCTGTCTGGGTGACGAGAATAAGACTGTTGTTCTTTCATTACTGTTGCTTTTCTGTTCCCCTTAGATAATAACAGCTGTGTGTTTGCTGTGTTTGGATCCAGAGTGAGTTCACATGAATATTTTAAGAAGTCAGCTCTGGTCTTGGGCTCTGAGTCTGACAGTAAAACATCCACATCAGTCACTGTCTCTAAGATGTTTGTCCATGTCTCTGTCAGAACGTCCTGTAGTTTATCTCTGACTTCTGACACAGCCGCTGTCACATCCTCAAAGTAGCGCAGAGGACGGATGTTGATGCTGGATGAGTCTGTAGATTCACTGAGTGCTGACAGTGAGGGGTAGTTGTGTAGAAACTGGTTGTGATCCTCTGTGTGTGAGAGCTGCTTCAGCTCAGCGTCTTTCCTCTTCAGCTCAGTGATCTCCTGCTCCAGCTTCTCCTGAAGCTCTTTGACTCGACTCACTTCAGTGTCCTGCTGGGATCTGAGCTGCCGCTTCACATCAGACCTTCTTTTCTCCATCAGACGGATCAGCTCGGTGAAGATCTTCTCACTGTCCTCCACTGCTTTATCAGCAGAGCCATTGATAGCCTCCACCTCCTGCTGAAGCACCTTCACATCTTTCTGTCTGTCCTGGATTCTCTGCTGGATGTTTTGTCGACTCACCTCGAGCTCTCTCTGCCTCTCGGTCCTTTCTGCTGCAGCTGAGACTGTGTCGTGGCCTTTATGTTCATCCACAGAGCAGAGATAACAGATACTCTGCTGATCAGTACGGCAGAACATCTTCATCACCTCATCGTGACGAGAGCAGATGTTCTCCTGGAGCTTCTTGGAGGGCTCCACCAGCTTGTGTTTCTTTAACGGAGCCACATCATAATGAGGCTGCAGGTGTTTCTCACAGTAAGAGACCAGACAGACCAGACAGGACTTGAGGGCTTTCAGTTTTCTCCCAGTGCAGAAATCACAGGCCACATCTTCAGGTCCAGCATAGCAGTGATCAGCAGGAGCAGCTTGGAGTCCAGTCTTCTTCAGTTCCTCCACTAAATCTGCTAACATGGTGTTTTTCAGCAGGACAGGCCTCGGTGTGAAGGTCTGCCTACACTGAGGGCAGCTGTGGATTTTCTTCTCATCCTCTTCATCCCAGAAGCTTTTAATACAGTTCATGCAGTAGCTGTGTCCACAGGGAGTAGCCACCGGATCCTTCAGCAGATCCAGACAGATCGAACAGCAGAATTTTGCTCGGTCCAGCTGAACTCCTTTCTGCGCCATTTCACCTCTCAGTGGCAACGACTGTCTGAGTTTCACTTCCTCAGAAGTGCAACTAGTTTGAGCTCTGATCTAAACAGCATGTGTCTCTGCAGTTAATGGAGCCTGTCAGCTGCTGCACGTCAGCACATGTTGGTTACACCCATCTTCAAACTGGAGATCTGAAGGGGAGGGAACAAGGAAATATATGGACAGAGTGGAGCTCGCTGTGATTGGAGAGCAGGAGGAAGAGGGAGGGGTCATCAAGCTGTGACTCAGCTCTGTGGAATTGAACTTTGTTTCCTCATTTAGAGCGAAGCCTCAGTTAAAACCTGCTCCTGTCTGAAGACTGTAAAGTTTTTAGTTGTAAAATACTTCTTGGCTCCATATTTCTCCAACTCTTCCTCAAATTCTGTTCAATGTTTCTTTGACTGGTTAAAACCAGCTGACTGACAGTAATCAAACTAAAGTGTCCTAAAATCCTTAAACTGCTGTATCAAATGTGAGTTTTAAAACAAAACAATTACTAAAATATCAAACAGTCAAAATAATAATAATTTGAAAATTAGTACAATTATTTATCAGTCTGAGTTTCCACTGGTTGTCCTCACTTCATGGAGGAGACATATTTTGCAGCGATTACTTCCCATTTGGGCATTTCTCCCAGTAAATAGGGGAGTTTCTGTGTGTCTGATATGAATTCAAATTCTTGGTATATTTGGGAAATGTTTGCAAAGTGTTTTTGTCTTTAGGGCAGGAGGTTAGAAAGTGCAGCCCTGTCCTGTCAGATCAGAGTCTCTCCTCGTCATGTTCCTTTCACGGTCGGACCTCAAAATTGGTAAAGTTATTTAAGGATCAAACCCGAAACCTCAGACTCTCTGGAGAAGCACTCTAACACACTAAGCACGAGACAACAGCAGCATCTCAGAGGCTTCAGTGTGCAGAAATCTACAGCCATGGAAATATGAATGCATGTTTTCTAACGGTTGCCTTATTTGATGAGGAAGTAGGTGTTTGGTGTTTAAAAGCAAGTCACCTCCTCCAAAAGATGGATTCTCACTATGTAACACCGTAACGAAAGATCAGGTGTTCTCAACATTTGTTTTAACAACTTCACGGCTTCTGTGATAGTTGCAGCAGTGTCGCGTTGCTGCCACCTGCTGGACTGGACTGGTTCGTAGTGTAGTAGTTATGAAGTCTGTCCTACCAGGCTGCCGAGCAACGACTAGACGTAAACAGGAAAAAGGAAATATAGTTGGAGATGATAGAATCTTAATGGGTCCTGGGGCTCCTGGGTACTGACCTCCCCACAACTCCTACATAGGTCACGGCATAATGTACACTAAATCCATTAGCAACAATTAAAACGAGGACAATGCAGCCGTGTTCAGTTCAGGGGCAGAGTGTTGTGTGGGAGCTGGGAGCTCTCTTTGGCTTTACTACTTTTCAAACCTCTTACATGCAGAAAAAAATATTTATAACACAGCAAAAGAAAAGGGAAAAGCTCTGAACTAACTCTAAACTGTGCCACAAACACACGTTGTGATGATCTTTCAAAATAAAAACAACCTGAACAGATTTTCCAAAGTGAGTCCATTTATTTAGAAAAGTAAACAAGTCTACAGAAACAGTTTTATTACAGCAACTTTTTTTTAATAGTGTCTGGGCCCAGTGGAGGGATTACTGTGTTTCACCTTCGACCTCACACATGTCACACAGCGTCTCCTCGAGGCTAAAATGTCCTTGGCAACCACTGCTGCCGCACAGACAGGGCACTTCCTGTTTCCTCTGGGTGTCGGCGGAGTAGTTCCAGGTGAGCTCGGTGCCGGCCTTCACAGCCCTGACACAGACGAAACAAAAATCAGACGGCAACAAACAATAACAACCGTCGTTGTCATCATCATCATCATATGTTCCTCACCTGCTGGTGAAGAAGGCGACGACGGGGAAACCGGGGTCGTGGGAGTCGGTGAAGACGTTCTGGATGAACAGGTTTGGCTGGCAGCTGTGCTGTAGAGACAGGGTCAAAGGTCAAGTTAGGCCTGAGCGCTCTATCATTTCTACAGCAGCTCATCATCATCCTCAGGTTCCTCTTACGTTAATGAAGCGGCTCACGTTTCCCTCCTTGCTGGCGTCCAGGAAGGTGATGTCCTCCACCTTCATCGTTCTCTTTAAACTGTTGAAGCTGTTCGCCTCCGTCTCGGTACCGTTCACGCTTTGGACCGCCGCCGCCTCCTCAGGACTGGCTGCTGTCACGGCAATCTTCTGCTGAGCTGGAGACCGGTCACCTGCCGAAGGAGACGGCGGCTCCGGACCTCCTGCCGACACCGTCAGAACCTGTGAGTTCAACAAACATGAAGAGGTCAAATTTAACGACCATTGAACGGATGCTATTAGTGCTAATGCTACCTGTAAAGTGATGCTAAAGGATGCTAACGCTACCTGTAAAGTGATGCTAACGCTACCTGTAAAGTGATGCTAAAGGATGCTAACGCTACCTGTAAAGTGATGCTAAAGGATGCTAACGCTACCTGTAAAGTGATGCTAAAGGATGCTAACGCTACCTGTAAAGTGATGCTAAAGGATGCTAACGCTACCTGTAAAGTGATGCTAAAGGATGCTAACGCTACCTGTAAAGTGATGCTAAAGGATGCTAACGCTACCTGTAAAGTGATGCTAAAGGCTAACGCTACCTGTAAAGTGATGCTAAAGGATGCTAACGCTACCTGTAAAGTGATGTGATGAGAAATTCCTCGGGTCATGATGTTAGAACATTATAGCTTTAAACTTTACACAGCTCTTTGTTGGAACTGAATGATGCTAATTTATTCCGCCGTTTTTTGGCATCTATCTTCTCCGTTTTTCCTACAAACTTGGTTTTAACTTCAAATTGTACATCTTCTTCATGAGATGGGTGCAATTACCTGTGTTGCTGATATCTGTAATGGTTGATTTTATATTAATATTTTTATGCATTTTAAAATGACTGTCTTCCTATTAAGGGAAGGCTTTCAAGTTTCTTTGTCAATCATGTCTTATTCTGACAAAAAAATGGCTCCTAAGCACCAATCGAAATAATTGTGCTGTGAAAGACTTAATAGGTCAATAACTTTATAGCTGTGATGGAGCAGTGGATAAGATGCCTGCCTTTGGTGTGAGAGACCCGGGTTACATTTTTTTGTCAGAATAAGACATGATTGACAAAGAAACTTGAAAGCCTTCCCTTCACAGTGTATCCGAGCAGTCCGGTGGTTTAGGTCTTGCTCTTGCTCCGGATCCAGAGATTGATGGACAAAACCCTGCTCACATCATTTTGACGAAAAGGGGGTCAAACTTAACACATGTTTGCTGAACAAGTAGCAGCACATCATTGAGTCTCTTTAGCTGATGGAGCCGCACACTGCAGCGACAATAGCTGGCAGCTCTCACACGCATTTTCTTAAGGAAATGCCCGTTCTAATGCTACCCGTGACCAGGCGGAGAAGGATGCTCATGCTACCCGTGACCAGGCGGAGAAGGATGCTCATGCTACCCGTGACCAGGCGGAGAAGGATGCTCATGCTACCCGTGACCAGGCGGAGAAGGATGCTCATGCTACCCGTGACCAGGCGGAGAAGGATGCTCATGCTACCCGTGACCAGGCGGAGAAGGATGCTCATGCTACCCGTGACCAGGCGGAGAAGGATGCTAATGCTACCCGTGACCAGGCGGAGAAGGATGCTCATGCTACCCGTGACCAGGCGGAGAAGGATGCTCATGCTACCCGTGACCAGGCGGAGAAGGATGCTCATGCTACCCGTGACCAGGCGGAGAAGGATGCTCATGCTACCCGTGACCAGGCGGAGAAGGATGCTCATGCTACCCGTGACCAGGCGGAGAAGGATGCTCATGCTACCCGTGACCAGGCGGAGAAGGATGCTCATGCTACCCGTGACCAGGCGGAGAAGGATGCTCATGCTACCTGTAACTGAACCAGACTCTGACCTTGTCTTTTTCCTGTGGTGCGGTGGCGTTGGTGTCGGCGGATCTCTGGATAACCGTGACGTGCGAGGTGGGCAGTTCCAGCAGGGTGCTCCGCCCCTCCAGCACCGGCGGGGCCAGCCACTCAGTGACGACCTCCACCTCGTCGTCTGAGGGGATGTCCGCCCTCGTCAGCTTCGGTGGCGGAGGCTCGGCGTGACTCTGAACCCTCCGCAGGATTACACCTGAACACATTTCACTTTTACTCCACATGTTCACCATCCTCATCCTGTGACTCGTCCTACAGCGACGCCGTCTCACCTGCGTAGATGCACACGAACGTGCCGCGGTCCAGGTCGTCGCGGCACCGGACGCCCCAGCCGCGGCCCTCGGTCTGAAAGACCTGGAGGCGGACTCTGATCCCTCTCTGGACCAGCCGGTTCTGGCAGCGAGCCCGATCACAACCACACCACGGACCACACTCGTAGAGTCTGCAAACACACGTTCATGTATTTATTACGCCACATGTCATCAGCTGATCCTGAGATGCACCGCTCAGATACGTGACACCAGTCAACAGCAAACTTTATTGGCCGCCTCACCCTGACGGTACGGGCTCATTCAGCCTGTGATGGGTGTAAGGGCGCCCCCCTGTGGTCATGGCGATACAGGCGCAGCTTTGTGCGTCGGTGCAGCCGTCGGTGCAGTCGCAGCAGGCGTCGAACAGCGTCGGGCCGCGGCTCAGGAAGCAGCCGTGTGGCCAGCGCTCCTTCCTGTAGCGGAAGTCGGCGGGCCGGGCGCCGCCCTCCCCGGCGCACAGCTCCACCGGTGTGGGTTCCACGCCCCGACTCAGGTCCAGCTCCGGCCGCCGGGGGCCCGTCGCCAGGGGTGGGTCCAACTCAACGGCTGGGTTAAAGGTGAAGAAGTCGACCTGCAGGAGACGGGAAGACGGATCCTCAGGAGCCTGAACGCCTCGTCACTTTTCAGATCAGACTTTATCAGATAAATTTCAGTAAAGTACTTTTACTTCGATACGCTTCACACGTTCAGCTGGAAATACTTCTGTACTGCAGTCGTGTTTTAATAGCAGAGTATTTTTAGATTGTTGTACTGGTACTTATCCGAGTACCCTGAACGCATCATAACAGACCAGCTGACCTGCAGGACGTCGAAGCTCTCTGTGGCCAACAGGAAACGCATCACGTCGTCGTGGTTACGGAGGCTCAGTCCACACGGCGCCTTGTAGACGACGTCCCAGTCCTCCACGTCCTCGGAGACCGAAAACTCCGCCCCCTCGGCGTCACTGGTCCCGACCCCCCTCGATGACATCAGCGGCACGGCGGTCAGCCTCTTAAAGCCGCAGAGCAGCGGGACCTTCAGGGGGTTCTCACCCCAGAAGAGAGGCGTGGAGTGAGGCATGCTGGGTAAACTGGACAGACAGGCCTGGAAGGAAACAACAAGAAAATCTAAACATCCGGTTTGAAATTAAATAATTATGAAAACTTTATTAATCTTCATATACTTTACAGTGTGTGTGTGTGTAGTACAGTGTGTGTATTGTGTGTGTGTGTGTAGCACAGTGTGTGTATTGTGTGTGTGTGTGTAGTACAGTGTGTGTGTGTGTAGTACAGTGTGTGTGTGTAGTACAGTGTGTGTGTGTAGTACAGTGTGTGTATTGTGTGTGTGTGTGTGTAGTACAGTGTGTGTATTGTGTATGTGTGTGTATTGTGTGTGTGTGTGTATTGTGTGTGTATTGTGTGTGTAGTACAGTGTGTGTATTGTGTGTGTGTGTGTAGTACAGTGTGTGTATTGTGTGTGTGTGTGTAGCACAGAGTGTGTATTGTGTGTGTGTGTGTAGTACAGTGTGTGTATTGTGTAGTACAGTGTGTATTGTGTAGTACAGTGTGTGTATTGTGTGTGTGTAGTACAGTGTGTGTATTGTGTGTGTGTAGCACAGAGTGTGTATTGTGTGTGTGTGTAGCACAGAGTGTGTATTTGTGTGTGTGTGTGTGTATTGTGTGTGTGTATTTTGTGTGTGTGTGTGTATTGTGTGTGCGTGTAGTACAGTGTGTGTATTGTGTGTGCGTGTAGTACAGTGTGTGTATTGTGTGTGCGTGTAGTACAGTGTGTGTATTGTGTGTGCGTGTAGTACAGTGTGTGTATTGTGTGTGTGTAGCACAGAGTGTGTATTGTGTGTGTGTGTGTAGCACAGAGTGTGTATTGTGTGTGTGTAGCACAGTGTGTATTTTGTGTGTGTGTGTGTGTATTGTGTGTGTGTATTTTGTGTGTGTGTGTGTATTGTGTGTGTGTATTTTGTGTGTGTGTGTGTATTGTGTGTGTGTGTGTGTAGTACAGTGTGTGTATTGTGTGTGTGTGTAGTACAGTGTGTGTATTGTGTGTGTGTGTAGTACAGTGTGTGTATTGTGTGTGTGTGTAGCACAGAGTGTGTATTGTGTGTGTGTGTAGTACAGAGTGTGTATTGTGTGTGTGTGTAGCACAGTGTGTGTATTGTGTGTGTGTGTGTAGCACAGAGTGTGTATTGTGTGTGTGTGTGTAGTACAGAGTGTGTATTGTGTGTGTGTAGCACAGTGTGTGTATTGTGTGTGTGTGTGTAGCACAGAGTGTGTATTGTGTGTGTGTGTAGTACAGTGTGTGTATTGTGTGTGTGTAGTACAGTGTGTGTATGTGTGTGTGTGTGTAGTACAGTGTGTGTGTGTGTAGTACAGTGTGTGTGTGTAGTACAGTGTGTGTATTGTGTATGTGTGTGTATTGTGTGTGTGTGTGTATTGTGTGTGTATTGTGTGTGTAGTACAGTGTGTGTATTGTGTGTGTGTGTGTAGTACAGTGTGTGTATTGTGTGTGTGTGTAGCACAGAGTGTGTATTGTGTGTGTGTGTAGTACAGTGTGTGTATTGTGTAGTACAGTGTGTATTGTGTAGTACAGTGTGTGTATTGTGTGTGTGTGTAGTACAGAGTGTGTATTGTGTGTGTGTGTAGCACAGTGTGTGTATTGTGTGTGTGTGTGTAGCACAGAGTGTGTATTGTGTGTGTGTGTAGTACAGTGTGTGTATTGTGTGTGTGTAGTACAGTGTGTGTATTGTGTGTGTGTGTAGTACAGTGTGTGTGTGTAGTACAGTGTGTGTGTGTGTAGCACAGTGTGTGTATTGTGTGTGTGTGTAGTACAGTGTGTGTATTGTGTGTGTGTAGTACAGTGTGTGTATTGTGTGTGTGTGTAGTACAGTGTGTGTGTGTGTAGTACAGTGTGTGTGTGTGTGTAGCACAGTGTGTGTATTGTGTGTGTAGTACAGTGTGTGTATTGTGTGTGTGTGTGTAGCACAGTGTGTGTAGCACAGTGTGTGTATTGTGTGTGTAGTACAGTGTGTGTATTGTGTGTGTGTGTAGCACAGTGTGTGTAGCACAGTGTGTGTATTGTGTGTGTGTGTGTAGCACAGTGTGTGTAGCACAGTGTGTGTATTGTGTGTGTGTGTGTAGCACAGTGTGTAGTACAGTGTGTGTGTGTGTAGTACAGTGTGTGTGTAGTACAGTGTGTGTATTGTGTGTGTGTGTGTAGTACAGTGTGTGTATTGTGTATGTGTGTGTATTGTGTGTGTAGTACAGTGTGTGTATTGTGTGTGTGTGTGTAGTACAGTGTGTGTATTGTGTGTGTGTGTGTAGCACAGTGTGTGTATTGTGTGTGTGTGTGTAGCACAGAGTGTGTATTGTGTGTGTGTGTAGTACAGTGTGTGTATTGTGTGTGTGTGTAGTACAGTGTGTGTATTGTGTGTGTGTGTGTGTGTGTGGTACAGTGTGTATTGTGTGTGTATTGTGTGTGTGTGTAGTACAGTGTGTGTATTGTGTGTGTGTATTGTGTGTGTGTGTGTAGCACAGTGTGTGTATTGTGTGTGTGTGTGTATTGTGTGTGTGTAGCACAGTGTGTGTATTGTGTGTGTGTAGCACAGTGTGTGTATTGTGTGTGTGTAGCACAGTGTGTGTATTGTGTGTGTAGTACAGTGTGTGTATTGTGTGTGTGTGTAGCACAGTGTGTGTAGCACAGTGTGTGTATTGTGTGTGTGTGTGTGTAGCACAGTGTGTGTATTGTGTGTGTGTGTGTGTGTGTGTAGCACAGTGTGTGTATTGTGTGTGTGTAGTACAGTGTGTGTATTGTGTGTGTAGTACAGTGTGTGTATTGTGTGTGTAGTACAGTGTGTGTATTGTGTGTGTGTGTGTAGCACAGTGTGTGTAGTACAGTGTGTGTATTGTGTGTGTGTGTGTAGCACAGTTTGTGTAGCACAGTGTGTAGTACAGTGTGTGTGTGTGTAGTACAGTGTGTGTATTGTGTGTGTGTGTGTGTAGTACAGTGTGTGTATTGTGTATGTGTGTGTATTGTGTGTGTGTATTACAGTGTGTGTATTGTGTGTGTGTGTAGTACAGTGTGTGTATTGTGTGTGTGTGTAGCACAGAGTGTGTATTGTGTGTGTGTGTAGCACAGTCTGTGTATTGTGTGTGTGTGTAGTACAGTGTGTGTATGTGTGTGTGTGTGTAGTACAGTGTGTGTATTGTGTGTGTGTGTGTGTGTGGTACAGTGTGTATTGTGTGTGTGTGTGTGTGTGGTACAGTGTGTATTGTGTGTGTGTGTGTGTGTGGTACAGTGTGTATTGTGTGTGTGTGTATTGTGTGTGTGTGTAGTACAGTGTGTGTATTGTGTGTGTGTATTGTGTGTGTGTGTAGCACAGTGTGTGTATTGTGTGTGTGTGTATTGTGTGTGTGTAGCACAGTGTGTGTATTGTGTGTGTGTAGCACAGTGTGTGTATTGTGTGTGTGACCTTGCAGCAGAGGTGGGGCTGGTACTGCAGCTGGACGGGGGTCAGAGGAGGCAGCAGCTCCTCTCTGCCAGCGGGGGGCGCTGCAGAGCTGGACAGCCCGTTGAAGGGCAGCAGGGGGGAGGAAGAGGGGGAGGAAGAGGGGCTGTGGTGGGAGAACTCGGACGGCAGCAGCAGCTCCACTGGACAGGAAGACACTTCCAAAATAAGAGCTCATAAACACTGTCCAGGCTTCAGATTCTTTACAGGTGAAATATTTAAACTCTAGAAGATTCTTCATGTGTACTACAGTCATTTTAGGAGTTTACCCAACGAAAAATACATAAAACAAAAGAAGTTGTTCCATAAAGTGCATCTGATGACGAAGCTGACCGTAACGCTCGAGGAAAGAGCTTCAGTATATTAAATAAACTTTGTCCAGAACACGTGAAGCTTATTTTCTGGCACAACTTCACGGTGACTTCCAAAGTCTGGAGAGTTCAAAACTCCTGCAACACTTGAAAAACTTCACTGTGAAAAACTCATAGACTCCACTATAAAGACTGAGAGGTCCTGTAGTTCTGACCTCTTTGAAATTTTACATTCACAAGTTTAAATTCTGATTTAAAGGATTTCAGAAATGTAAAGATGTTTGAACTCTTTAAGCCACACACTCTTGTTTCTTTTTCTTTTCAGAAGATATTAACCTTATTCTCCACTGTTCTTTTTAAACTTTCCTGCACGTTACTTTTTCCAGACTCCTCTGTAGATTTTTCAGACATCCGAGCACAAATATCTAGATGTTTATTATGATAATAAATGGTTTTAATCTCCCACACATGCATCTTACAACACTTGTTGTTGCTGTTCGGTCCAAACTCCTCCCCAGAAAGTTGGACAGCAAACATCTCAAACAGGAAGTGAACTAACTGGTTCTACCTGCACTCATATTATTGCTCCTTTATAAATAATCCCTGCTTGTTGTTGGATCACACACACGTGAACATGCATTTAAGTTTAAAAGTAAAGTAGTGGTTTCAGTGTAAAGTCTGCGTTTACCTGAGCCGATGACCACCTGGACCACAGACGAGTCCGGCGTGGAGGCCGGAGGACAGCAGTCCAGAGACTCCAGCAGCTTGAAGGCCTGAACATATTCTGATCAACACACGGCAGGAAGACACCGTCATCACAACCTGAAGCTCACATCCTCTTCATTACCACCAAAGAAGAGATCGATCAAAAAGTGAAACCTTTATCGGTCGCTGTGTTCTTCTTCAGGACTCTCTTCAGGTAATCCAGATATGCGTATACTCCATTAAAAACC
The DNA here is from genome assembly GCF_014851395.1 of Micropterus salmoides. NCBI lineage: Eukaryota > Metazoa > Chordata > Actinopteri > Centrarchiformes > Centrarchidae > Micropterus > Micropterus salmoides. Next base: position 2,259,649 of record NW_024040040.1, read on the forward strand.
TGATCCACGTCTTCCCCGGCCCAGAAGGTTTTGGCCCGCTCTGAAAAACACACCAGGACAAACTCTCATCACTTTATAAATGTTAGAAATACAGAAGGCTTTCTACATCCAGACCACGAAAGACCTGGTCTACATTAACAACCAAGGCGTGCCAAACCTGGACTAGATCCACATGGGGACTCTGTTTCAAACCCGGTTTCAGGTTTGGAAAACCTTTATTCAACATGTGAACGCTGAAAAAGGATCAATCTCTGTGATTTTTCTCCATGCAGACCACATCATACGTAGTCTAGCTCCAAAACCACCATACGCATGTGTATCAGATCTGGACTGGATCCACATGGGGACTGTTTATAAGCCAGTTTCAGGTTTATTCTAATGAAATGCAGTAATGTTGCAGAATCAACGTGTCCAGCTTCTGATGAAACTACTGCAAAACAACAAAAAACAAACTGTGAGGTTCAAACAAACACTTATGAGTCAGTAACAATAAAAACATTTGTTCTCACCGACTTCTTGCGGATCTAAAGGATCCTCTTCCATCTCCAGTTAGCGTTAGCCTGCTAGCACCCAGCTAAGCTAGCTCGGCTGGCTAACAACAAAGAGGGGGAAGCTAACTACTAATCTAAACTTTCAGAGAGAGCTAAAGGCGGAGTGCTTCTACTTAAACACCAGCAGAGAAGTTAAGCTCCGCTAACGTGAGCTCCGTCTGAACTGAACAAAGTTCACGTTGTTGTTCATTCAGCTAACGAGCAGTAACCTCAGCTAGGTTAGCTTCCCGCGGAATGAACGATGCTAACAGCCGTTAACCGGCCGCGCCACATCACGACATCAGGGCCGTTCCCCAAAGACTTTCACCTTTCATTGTGCTTTTAACGTTTAAAGGTGACTAACAGCACAAACACAACCTCAAACATTCACATGCCGCTTCGCATTTTGTACTGATTTACATTGTACGTGAATATTGGCCCACAACAGCTGCCGTAGACCGTATTTACGTAACATTTCCCCTGAGTTTAGTCTTCCAGACAGTTTTCCGGGTCTTAAACTGAATCTTCTCGTGTTTATTACAAGAAAACTTTACTTGGCTTATTGTTGAACATAAACCGGCTTGTTTATAAAGCGTCACGTACATAATTGGCTTGCAGACCGCAGTCCGCCTGCCTGGGAGTCCAACCTCAGGGTTAAAAACATGATTAGCTTCGCTTTTTGAATTGACCCACATGCGCCACCGTACTACCCTACCGGTTATGAGGATAATAACAAACAAACTTGACACGTTTCACAACTCTGCTGTTATAAGTCAGTAACAACAAACATCACATGTGTATAAACCTCCATCAGTCCGGAAACGTGTCATGGAACATAAACCGGCTGTGACAGGAGCGGTGTTAGCATGACGATGCTAACGTTAGCCACTTCCTGTGCGGTTTTGTAACAGCGTGAAAATGAACTTGTGTAACTTTAACTGAGC
>NW_024040040.1:2261622-2299007 GCF_014851395.1 Micropterus salmoides
TATTTTCAAAATATACCAGGCGAATGTCCATTTTGGCAATATTTACTGTTTAAATGTTGACTTTTATTGGGAGATATCTTTAAAACACTATTTTGTCCATACAACCAAGTTCCAAATAACAAAACATTGAAATTTTGATAAAAACAGTGAATGTGAACAACATTCCTGTCACCAAAAGCACACCCATTCTTTACAGGCCTGTAGATTGACAAAGTTCCGACTTGAGCAGACCTTTCATTTGGTACTCTGCATGACTATGTATCTCCCACAGGTTGGCCAGAAAAAGGCGAAAAACACTCATATCCAACATTAACCAAAAATACCTCCTCTATCAGACTGTCTGTGGCTGCAGCAGGCCTCTTCATACCTGAGAGTGTCCAGTCTGCAGTGTGGATCCTCCAGTCCAGCAGACAGCAGCTTCACTCCTGAGTCTCCTGGATGATTGTAGCTCAGGTCCAGGTCTCTCAGTGGGGGGTTGGAGCTCAGAGCTGAGGCCAGAGAAGCACAGCCTTCTTCTGTGATCAGACAGCCTGACAGCCTGCAAACATACAAAACAACAAAACATGAACCCTCTGTGAACAAGAGGCAGTAAAGTTTTTCTGTTTGTTAGTTTTTTGTTCAGGTACATTTTTGTTCAGATGAAAATTTAAAACAAATCTTTAAAATAATTTGTGTCTATTTAATATAACAGCAAACACAAAACAACGAACAACAGAAGATCACAATAAATTTTAATGTAAAGTAATTCTCTGAGTCTAGAAACAACTGCCAAAGTTCAGGTTAAGGTCCTTGACAAGTCATATTAGCAGACAATACTACACAAGTTAGCTGTTTATCCACTTATGTGAATCAGTTTTTAAATAGCCATCAATTGAGTGGGTTAATCAATCCCAACCTGAGCGTTTCCAAAGTACAATGTGGACTCTCCAGTCCAGCACACAGCAGCTTCACTCCTGAATCCTGCAGGTTGTTGTTACTCAGGTCCAGCTCTCTCAGACTAGAGGACTGGGAGCTGAGAACTGAGCACAGAGCTTCACAGCTTCTCTCTGAGAGGTTACAGCCACTCAGTCTGGAGAAGAAATACCATTTGTTTTAAAATGTTGAGTCTCAAAACTACACTGTATAATCTCTTCTCAGCACATGTTAAAATCTTTGCTGTTTGACTTTGAACATGTTGGAGATGTGGCAACTAATCTTGACTGAATGAGGAATAAACAGACGACCAGTGGAACTGTAACCCTAGCTCTCAAAGAAGAGGAGTCACTGCGCATGTGTGTAGTGGCAGAGGAGGAACTAGGCCCAGACGATTTACCTAAATCAAAATCACGATTAATTAACATTTCACCTGGATTACGATCATTGGAGATTATTTTGTTTTGAATGTTTTTTTGCTCTCATATTTCATATGCTCTACTATTAAAGCTTGGGTTCATTTATTCACAGATTTCACAAATCCATTAGGCTATCTAAATATTAATTAATAAGGTAATATAAACGTGCACATTTTTGAGAGCTGCTACTAAAACTTCACTCGATTATTAAAATCAATGCAGAACACATGATTTTCCCCGCACACGGTGTGAGCACGGTAAATCAGGCTTTGCTAGCTTCTTTTCCTCATCATCAAATGACATCTACGTGACAGGTGTTGTTATAAGAGCAGCGGAGTCACATATTGAACTGCAGTGTGTTTGGGTAGCGAGTGAGTGTCAGAGAGCGAGCGGCTGAAAGCGAGAGTAAGTTCTCAGTCTGGCAGTAAATGTACAGTGTAGGTCACAGTGTGTTCCTTAATAAAAGTCTGTCTGGGTTTCCACAACAGCTGGAAAGTGAAGTTTTACTTTTCAATTAATTGTCCAGCCCTTGGAGGAACTTCCTTTAGAGAAGAAGACCCTGCTTTACTGGTGTTGTGCAGAGTTGTCTTCACCTCGCGGGACATTCGGATCATTTATCACCATTGATGAACCACACAAAGATTATTATATCAGTTTTAGACAGTTACTTGAAATGGAGCCGCAATGAACCGCGATGTGCGGCACGCAAAACTCTGCACAAGACCGGTGAATAGCAGGCGAGCAGAGAGAAAATGATCAACAATAAGCCTCAGTTTATTTGTAGTTTAGAGTGTAAGTTACAGTGACTATTAAATAGAGACTGCAGCTCTGCAGCTTCTCAAGATTAAACCGTGTGTAACCCTCGCTGCTCACAATCACCCTGCACAAGCACGTACATGATTCGACTATAGGCAGGACTTGACAATTCTGATTCGGCTATATATAGTTCATATTTCATTCTGAACAATATCTGAATTACAACAAAATGCAAGCTACACATGATCACAGCTACTATCTGAGTGGTTATACAGACTCAGGCTGGCGAGACATCACTAACTAAATAAATAAGGTATTTATTTTTTCCTCCTGTTGAAAGATAGCAGAGTATTTATTGATGAATAAATCTCACTTACAGAACTTTCTTGGAGGCTCTGACCACTGGCAGCAGCCTCAGAAGAGCCTCCTGAAGCAGAGAATTCTTCAGGTCAAACACGTCCAGATCTTTTTCTGAAGACAGTAAGATGAAGACCAGAGCTGACCACTGAGCAGGAGAGAGTTTATCTGTGGAGAGTTCCTGAACTCAGGACTGTTGGATCGCTCCACTAGAGAATGATCATTCAGTTCATTCAGACAGTGGAACAGATTGATGCTTCTCTCTGCAGAGGGATCTCTTCGATCTTCTTCTTGATGTACTTGACTGTTACCTGATTGGTCTCTGACTACTTCCTGTCTGTGTCAGCAGACCTCGTAGGAGAGTCTGATTGGTCCGCAGTGAAATCCCAGGAGGAAGCGGAGGAACAAGTCCAGGTGTCCATTTGGACTCTGTAAGGCCTGGTCCACTGCACTCTGGTAGAACTGTGTCACTGCAGATTCATCTTTTCTTGTTTCAGATTTCTGGGAGGTTGGTTGTTCTTCTGCCAGCAGATTGACACCAGAGTTGATGAAGGTCAGATGGACATGAAGAGCAGCCAGAAACTCCTGAACACTCAGATGGACGAAGCAGAAGACCTTGTCCTGGTACAGCCCTCTCTCCTCTATAAAGATCTGTGTGAACACTCCTGAGTACACTGAGGCTGCTCTGATATCGATGCCACACTCTGTCAGGTCTGATTCATAGAAGATCAGGTTGCCTTTCTGCAGCTGCTCAAAAGCCAGTTTTCCCATAGACTCAATCATCTTCCTGCTCTCTGGACTCCAGTGTGGATCTGTCTCAGCTCCTCCATCATACTTGATGTTCTTCAGTTTGGACTGAACCACCAGGAAGTGGATGTACATCTCAGTCAGGGTCTTGGGCAGCTCTCCTCCCTCTCTGGTCTTCAACACCTCCTCCAGAACTGTAGCAGTGATCCAGCAGAAGACTGGGATGTGGCACATGATGTGGAGGCTTCGTGATGTCTTGATGTGGGAGATTTCTGCTGGCCTGCTCCTCATCTCTGAACCTCTTCCTGAAGTACCTCCTTCTGTGGATCATGAACCCTCTGACCTCTGTCACCATGTCAACACACCCAGGAGGGATCTGATTGGCTGCTGCAGGTCGTGTGGTTATCCAGAGGCAGCAGAGGGAAGCAGGTTCCCCCTGATGAGGTTTGTCAGCAGCACATCCACTGAGGTGGACTCTGTAACATCAGTCAGGACCTCATTGTTTGGAAGTCCAGAGGAAGTCGACACTCATCCAGACCGTCAAAGATGAACAAAACCTGGAACTCCTCAAAGCTGCAGATTCCTGCTTCTTTGGTTTCAGGAAAGAAGTGATGAACAAGTTCCACCAAGCTGTACTTTTTCTCTTTCAGCACATTCAGCTCTCTGAAAGTGAATGGAAATATGAACTGTATGTCCTGGTTGGCTTCGTCTTCAGCCCAGTCCAGAGTGAACTTCTGTGTTAAGACTGTTTTCCCAATGCCAGCCACTCCCTTTGTCATCACTGTTCTGATTGGTTCATCTCTTCCAGTGAGCTTTAAAGATGTCTTCTGTGTGATGATTGTTTCTGGTCTGGCTGGTTTCCTGGATGCTGTTTCAATCTGTCTGACCTCATGTTCATCATTGACCTCTGCAGTCCCTCCCTCTGTGATGTAGAGCTCTGTGTAGATCTGGTTCAGAGGGTCTGGTTTCCTGCTTCAGCAATCCCCTCAACACACACTGGAACTTCTTCTTCAGGTTAGATTTAAGTTTAGCTGACAGTCTGCAGCAAGATGTTCTAAATGAAAACACAACAAAAGAGATCCATAATCGATGTATAAAGTAGATATGACAATACAAGTCAATGACATATTTCCCTCCATCTCATGAGACATCAGTAAATGTCCTGTTTATCCAGCAGGTTAAATCTTTAGAGAAATCCTCTTACTGCTCTGCAGACGCTCAGCCAGCTCGTCCTGCTTCATTTTCTTCAAGAAGCACAGTGTGGTCTTCAGTAACAACACTTCGTCATCCTCCCGCAGACTCTCCAAGCATTGGTTTTTTGAACTCAGAACCTTCTTGAACTTCTTCAGTTCTTTATCCATCAAGGTTTTCATGTTCTCCTCCAGCAGCTGAAACATAATATTATATGAACTACAATCAAATTACAAATCGTGAATCCAAACATCAGATCCATGTTGGACAGACTGACAGTCCACTGGTCTGTTGTTCAGCATGGAGACTATTTCAAACAGAACAGATATAAAGTAGTTGTTGTACATGTACAGACCATAAATACGGAGTCCAGATGTGTTTGATGCTGTTTGGGCAGACTGACCAATGGGAACCTCTGAACTCTCCTGGTCGTCTCTGTGTGGACAGACATAATGTGAGCTAATTCTTCATGATTTCTCCACAGAGACAAACAATGTAAAGGTTCTTCAGCTAAAGTGTTGGTTACAAAATTGAATTAGACTTAACCCTTTATCTCCTGCTTTCTTACAGTGTAGACGCTTTGCCGTTTGCTCATGCCTCAGCTTAAATTCTTTTTAGCGATATTCTTGTTTTTTTCTGCTAGAAATTATGAGCAGCGGCTTCTGGATACTCATAATTTATTGGGATGGTAATTTACTCAGATGAAGTAGCCTCTTGCCATAATTTCAACACCTTTGTGATGTCCTCAGTACTATGAGAGTGCAGTCTAGCAACAGCAAGCCTGTACTCCAGTGACCAAAAACGTACTTTGCTAAAGTTAATTAGCAGCAAGATACCCCCTTCTTGATGGACGACTTCTAAAGAAAATGTTAGAAAACCGAAATGAAGAAGTGAACATGGAAGCGAAAGGACTATTTGGGAATGACACTACTTTACAATGGACTCAAAACAGCAGAGGAAGGCAAGCTAAAACATGACTAATTAGCAGAGGTGGGTAGTAACGAGTTACATGTACTCTGTTTCATGTGCAAGTAACTTTTTTGAGTAAATTGTACTTGTCAAAGTAGTTTTAAAGCCCCCTACTCAACATACTCTTACTTGAATAGATTTTTTTTTAAAAATCATTAATTTTACTCTGCTACATTGGGATACATTCATCGTGCTACTTTGTTACTTATTTTTTTTATTTATTGCAGTCTGCATACACATGACTCAGGTGAGAGCAGAATAAAGTCTGAAACTACAGACGCGTTGGTGGATGTCGGTTATGAAGTCAGTAGGCTACACCGTGCTGACACTTACCTGACAGAGAGTAGTGTTTGTTGTGTTAATGCTTAATGTTTAAATCTCCACCTGCTCCATCTGCTACATAATTTAACTGCATGGCCTCAGATCTTTTTATCTCAGAACTTTTCTCTTCTCTTAAGTTTCTTCCCCCAGACGTTGAAAACTTATTAAGACACATCACTAGTGAGCAATTACTATAGGCCCATATCAGACCTCCTGTTTTTAAGTAAAACCAATGAAAAGGCTGGTTTTTAACAGCTGAACAGCTTGTTGGCACTAAACAACTGCTTCAATGTCTTTCAGGCAGGATTCTGTCTGATTAAACATATTATGAGACCAACTGGATAACTGGGTGGGACGTTCTGCCACACTACTGAACTGGTTTGACTACGTTCTGTCTATAGGTAATAATTACACATCTGTGCTGACAAACATTCCCAAGGCTGCTTAACGTTTACCTGCTTACACTGACATAGATTATGAAAAACAACATAATTTCCATAATTATGCAGACAACACACATATTTACATAATCATATCAACAGGAGACTATAATCCCATACTAGTACTGAGCATGTGCAATTGAACATATGAACGATTGGATGTGCCAGAATTTCCTTCAGTTAAACAAAGATAACACTGAAGGCATTGTTTGAGCCAAGGAAGAAAGAATAAAAGTCAGACAAGTCGATCACATCACTTCAGTACTGAGGTCTATAAACTGGCTTCCTGTCTGTCAGAGAATTGATTTTAATATCAATGGTATAAATCACTGAATGGTTTAGGGCCAAAATACATGTCTGATCTTATAGAACCAGAACAAACATCTCTGCACTACATTTTACAGGCAAAGGATCAGTGGTTTGTCAATAGACAAGAGTCAGAACGTTGTGTTCAGAGAAAATGTTAAACTAGCAGCTTCAGATGTGAGAATAAAAATGTATGTGAAGAAGAACAATCCTGAAAATAAACACAGGTTCAATAAAACGTCTCTGGTTAAAACATGAATCAGTAATATTGTAATGTTATTAACAGCTGACCTCTTTGCAGCAGAGGGTTGTTGTCCTTCAAAATTAATGAATCGTTCAGGTGACCTATGTCTCTTGAAGGAGATTGGTATCCTGTTAGACCAAGGGGACCTAGACCGCCAGGGATGGAAATTCACTGTTTAGTCTTCAGACTCAGAAGCTGCTGCAGAAACTAGCAGCTATCAACAAGAAAAGGATCAAAGTTCAATAAAACATAAAGCTGAATGATTTCAGTCTGAGTATCATCAGTTCACTGTTCCATAAGATTTTGGACCAAACCAAACCAGGACTGAATGTAGTGATTTCTAAGCAGATTTCACTGTTAACAGATAAGAAACTTAACTGTGTTCAAACTAAAAAGGATTGATTTAAGATTTAATGAGGACAAACATCAGCAGTGAGCAACATGAGACATGAACATTTAGCTCTGATTGGCCAACACTGTTTAATACTGACAGATACTCACCGTCTGTCAGATCCACGTCCTCTTTCAATACATTTGCCAGCATCCTTGATGGACACACCACCAGGTCCAGGTCCAGGTCCAGGTCCAGCAGAGTCGACTCCCTTTCTGTCAGTCATGACTCAGTCAAACCTGAACACACACGTTTCAGATTCAGTGTGATTTACACTTCCCATATATCTGTGCATAAATTAAAACCTAAATTTCAAACAACTACGGAAGAGGATTAGGGCCACATGAATATCTTTTAAGTTCTGAGATTAAAGGTTCAGTGTGTCATATTTCTGAGGATTCATTGACAGAAATGCAATCTAATATTTATAACTATGTTTTCAGTGGTGTATAAAGACCTTACATAATGACCCGTTATGTTTGATTACCTTAGAATGAGACATTTATATCTACATAACCGCGGGCACCCCCTTTCGATGGAGGTCGCTGTATTGTGTTGTCATGTTTCTACCATAGCCGACAACGGATAAACAGGCTAAAGAGTTTCATCATCACAACGTTCTTCTTTTGCTTAATAATAATAATAGTAATAATAATAATAATAATAAACAGTCTCTGAGTAGTGTTCTGGTTTATTAGAAGTAAGAAGAGAACTGACATTTCGACAAATGAACGATCACAGGTTACATTCGTGAGAATCAGCTGATCACTAATTGGCAATAAAACGTAGCTTCCAGCATCAAAGCTCAGATCAGCAGCTAAACTTTTACTGGGCTGGTAGAAAAAATATGTAGTTGGATTGTAACTTCATGTAGTTCTTCTCCAGCCTCTGTTATGGCTTTATTAAGTGGACAGAAATGTGCAGTTACCTTCGTGAGACAATCAGCTGATGAATATTATTAGCAACAAAACGGTAACAGCAGAGAAGTTCAGATCAGCAGCTAAACTTCACATCTTACTGCCCTGGTGGAAAACATGTATTTATTTTACTGCTAATGGTGACACATAACAAGACCTTGTGCCTACCAAGTGACCAATAATGAATACTTTCAGAATTTGCATTTTTTTTTTAAAAAGGTGTTTTTTTGGATATTGCTTCCCACTGTGCACACAAAAGTGTACTTTGTACTTTCACATGTTAAATGCTCATTAAAAATGTTGCACCGTTTTACCACAAGCTGAAATTATGGCCGTCAGTACTACTTTGTGTTTCTGTTGTATTGCTGATTGCTTATCTAATTAATTAAACAAAGTGAGAGGAGCCTTGTAAACGTCATGTATTATGTGGTTTATAATGGGCTGTGGTGCAGAAGCAGGGAGGCTTACATTGTCCTGGTATCTGTCAGTCATCATACTGGATGAACTAGATGTGATAGCGTTTGAGATGTTCTTCATTTTCTTTGGTATGCTAGTCCAGATTTGCCAACCCTCCCAAGATGTAAAATAATGTATTACAGGTATGAACATCATGTAGCACTTCATTTCTTCATGTAGCTGTTGTTTATTAATGAACAAATAATAATATAAAAAAAAAAAAAATGATATATGGTTTTACTGAATAATCAAGTAAATATAATTTCTTAATATATCTATCAAAAGAAACCTCATTTCTTGACTGGTAATCTCTTCTCTTGTGTTGTGACATCTTTTATCCTGTCTTAGGCACCGTAGCTATACAACTCGCTTGGATAGGGGAGGGAGGGTACAATTCTTAACTTGCACCACTAGATGCCACTAAAACGTCCACACTGAACCTTTAAAGTCAGAATTCTTTTGAAAAGTTTAACAGGAAAAGTTGGTGTACTGTTGTGTCTGATTTTAAAGTGTCAAACAAAGCAACTTACAGTTTCTTCAAAGCTTGATGAAGAAGACTCAACCCAACTTTGTTAGGTAGGATTGTTCAAAATGATAATTTTGCACAAAACAGAGGACTCAAGCTGTAGAGCTATGTGAAGCTAAACTTGAGATTTAGCCAATGTTAACACACGTCAGTTTGGGCAAGTTGTCTTAACAACTTTGAGGCAAGTCGTCAGATGTGACAACTTGCCCAACTACAAATAGACTCAGAGAACATGCTCAAAAAACAGAATCAAACTGTGTAATTACTTCTGACACCAGTATTAAAATGGTACTGTAAATAGATTATACAGTGTAGTTTACAGCAGCAGGCAAATCTCTGGACTACACAAGACTGAATTCATGACATGAAGTAGAGTGAGTGTGCGTGTGGGAATGTATGGTCTCATACTGTAGGCATGTAGTGTGTTAGTAGACAAACACACACACGCCCGCACTACTTAATGTAGTCAGTAACTTAGTTAGGCAACATGGAAGGTAGACCAATTATGTAATTTATTTGTAATTGTAATGAGGAAATGTGTTTTTAAAGGAAGGAAGGAACAAATTGTTAGAAATTATCAACAGTATTCCAAAGGAGATGTGGATAAAATGTGTGAAATACAACAAATGGGCCCATGACGTTTGCACCTCAGGACAGGTAATTTATGTGTGCCAGAACTGTGACTCTGAATATGTACGTCGTATAAAAATGCACATTAGTTGCATCAGTGTGTTTAAACACCACATCTGTTTTTTTAAGAAGTTAAAGGAGACCTATTGTACTATATTGTAGTTGTGTATGATTTAAAGTCCAAAAAAATATTTTCTTTCTTATACTGGTCCTTCACGCAGATATGAGAAGCATAATATGTCCCCTTCAAACATTTAAGCAAGTTATCTGTATCATTCCATTCAGTTACCATCAATCTATTTCCACTCCAGAGAACGTACGATTTCAAAGTAAAGTGGCCGTGCCACTTAATATGTTCTCTGCCAGCATTTTAGTTTTGATTAAGAAGGGCTAATTTTCCAGATTCTCTATTCATGATTGTTTTTATATTTAGTTCTGGTTTAAATTGAAATCAATATTTAAAATTGAGTAGTTAGAAAGAATCCAGTGTGACAACTTACCTGCCGATGGGGCAAATTGTCACAAGTGCACACTCTCTATCCAACAGTCTACAACTACAAGATAGGAAGGTTCAAATGTCTTCATCAACGATAACCTTAAAAAGCACAACGCCGAAATAGCCAGAAAAAGCATGCTACTAAAAGAAACAGATAAATTCAAAAACACACAAAATGTAAAATATTCATTCAACTAAATGGATAACTCGAAGAGGCTAAAGTACTTATCAGATGTATGGGGGAACTGGATAAGTATCAGCGATGAACGGGAATTGGACTGTAAGGTAACAAGTAACTACACACAACTGTGTCACACGTTTAAAGAACTCATTAATTTACACCTTGAACTTTCTGCCATGCTACTAAAGTGGTTTGAGGACATAGTTTCTATATGAAATTACCATAATTACACATCTGAGCTGACAAACATTCCCTGTGGAGTTGCCCAAGGCTGTTTAACATCTACATGCTTTCACTGGCTCAGATTATGAAAAACAACTAAATATGTTACCATAATTATGCAGATGACACACTGATTTACATATTTACATTTAACATCAACAGGAGACCACAATCCAATACTAGTAACTGCATTTAACAAATTACAATTAGATGTGCCAAAATCTTCTTTAATCAAACAAAAATAAAACTGAAGAGATTGTTTTTGAAGTAAGAGTAAGAACGAATAAACGTCAGAAAAGTGGATCATGTAACTCCAGTACTGAGGCCTTCACACTGACTTTCTGTCTGTCAAAGAAGTCAATTAAAAAAATAAATACATTTCTGATCTTCTGCTACGTTATGAACAATCTAGACCTCTCATGTTGTCTGGGATCAGGTCTGCTTTATGTTCCCAGAGTCAAAAACATGGAGAGGCAGCGTTCAGTTTTTATGCACCATTTATCTGGAACAAACCAAGTCTGCTGAAACTCTCAGTTCTTTTAAATGTAAGGCTGAAGACTTTTATTTTTTATTAAATCAAATTTTAGGCTTTTGATTATTATGTTACATGCACTGTAACTTTTACGCTCCAATTTTATATTTTTTATTTACTTCTTTTTTTAAACTATATTTACAGTAAATGTCTTTTTAGATTTCTCTAAAAGTTTTGATGTTTTATGTAAAACACTTTGTTTTGAATTGCCTTGTTGCTGAAAATGTGCTGTACGAATAAATTGCATTTCCCCTGGCACTTAAGTGTTGGTCATACTGCTGATCCCACTGTGAATCAACAGTCCAGGCTGCATTTCTGTGCAGCTTTCAGTTTTATGTGTTGGTTCACCATATTGTCTGAGTTAGAAGTGAATAACCTTGTAGCAGGAAATCAGGAAATCAAAGAAAAGACAAGAGAATAGTGGATCAAATTAAAGCTAACGATAAATTCAAATCAAAGCTAGAATAAAAATCTCTGCGATATATGTAAGATACACAAGGGCGTTGAAAGTTTTAAATATTTAGCTTTTAGGGCTAAATTCTTATTACTGCAAATTAAACTTGATTCTAGTGAAATCTTTTTTTTCAGCATTGTCTTATACCTCTGGAATTCTGAATGCTTTAATTAATATAAAGAAAATAATGTTTTTAACATGATACTCATGGCAAACCTCATGAAAGCACAGTAAAGTAATTGTAGGATACAGTGTGTTGACAAGAAGACTGTTGAAATGTGTTGAGATGTGTCACATGACTAGAACACGTTGATTTGATGTAGGAACTCAGTGGAATCAGGATTAGCCTTCGTTAGCAGCTAGCATCTGTTAGCCTCAATGAAATCAGTTTTTTTTTTTATCTTGTATTGTTTTTGTATTATTGTCTCTTGGGTATTATTGTCTTTACACTTGTTAAAGCACTTTGTAACTTGTTTTTGAAAAGTGCACTACAAATAAAGATTATTATTATTATTAATTTTTATATTCATGACGTCAGAATGTGTGTGTGGAGAAAATGTTCAACTGAAGACTGGTAATACTGGGCAGCAGTAGATGTGAGAATATAAATGTATGTTAAGAAGAACGATGAAAATTAACCCACAGGTTTAATAAAACTATTCAGAATAAATAACAATTAAATCATGAATCAGTGATACTGTAATTAACAGCTGACCTCTTTGCAGCAGAGGGTTGTTATCCTTTAAAATGAACGAGGCGTTCCTTTGACCGGCCTCTCTTGGACACACAGCTGAATCCAGGTTCAAGTTCAGCAGACTGGTCTGTTATATAGTTTTCAGTCTTCAGACTCAGAAGCTGCTGGAGAAACTAGCAGCTATCAACAAGAAAAGGATCAAAGTTCAATAAAAAGCGGAATGATTTCAGTCTGAGTATCATCAGCTTATTTACCCTTAGGATTTTGGACCAAACCAGACCAGGACTAAATGTACTGATTTCTGCAGATTTTACTGTTATTGACAGATAACAAACTTAAGTTTTGGCTCATCAGCAGCAGCTCTGTTGGCCTGTAACGTTTGCACTAGACTCACCACAAATATCTGACGGTTACTTACAGACTTTGGTAAGTGAAGTATTTTTGGACAACATCCAAAGAGGAAGTTTCAGACTAAAAAGACTTGAACTTGATTTGTGGAACTCAGACTGCTGAAGCCTCATTTTATCCTCAGCTGTCCTTTAATCCTAATCTGGCTCTGACCTTCATCATCATTCTAGGAGAACATGGACATTAGAAGGACAACTGGTCAGACTGGATTTAATGAGGACAAACATCAGCAGTGAGCAACATGAGGACGGAGACATGAACACTTTGCTCTGATTGGCCAACACTGTTTAATACTGACTGATACTCACTGTCTGTCAGATCCACGTCGTCCGTTTAGACTCAATTAAAGCATTCTTTGACCGGCCTCTCTTGATGGACACACAGCAGGTCCAAGTTCAGGATCAGTCCTTCCACAAGTCATAACTCAAGGAGTCCAACCTGAACACACATTTATTAGATTCAGTGTGACTGACACTTCCCGAGGACATCATTATCTCTGTCCAAGCTTAGAAATCATAGAAAACGTCTAACTGCAGAACCTGCCTGAGAATCATTATATTTTAAGTTTCCTTCAGTATCACAGTAATCCAGTAGTAGTGTCATCATGGGTACGCTGCTAACAGCTGATTCAGCTCCTTTTAATAGAGACAGTGTGAACAAATATTGGTTTAAGTTGTAGCCGAAAGCTAACTCACTGAATCCATGACAACATTATTGCTGTACTTCCTGTTTACATCCCGCAAAGCATTATGGGATCTTAGATCATGATTATCCCCCAAAAAGTAAATCAAAGAATAATAACAGGAGTCAAAGATCCATTAACTTGAACATTTTTCATGAATATATTTTTGACATTAAGACTCAGAACCTGGTCCGGAGACACTGACTCTCCTCTGTCCAAGTCATCTACACAGATTTGTGTTGAGAACCTGTGGCCATAAATTAGACAGCAAGAAACCAACCATAGAGGGACTAAAGACAAACTTGTTCTTAAATTAGCAACTTACATGTTTCTTCAAAGCGTCCAAACTGTTGATGAAGAAGACTCTCACTCAACACCTGCAGAGAAAATGATTGACGCAGGTGAGCTGTTTTTCTGGAATGAGTTGAAGCTGCACCTGAACTGGCAGCAGGCCAGAAGGGAGGGAAGGGGATCAGGTTCTTGTGTTGTTTAATTGCAGTTAACAAACAGGTTTTAGGTGCATGTGGAGCAGAACGGTTACTGTATTACTGCATTAAATTCTCCTAACACTGCATGTGCTTTCTAAAAGTCTGAAAATAGCCCTGTACCCTCATCACCTGAACTCCTCTGCTACATCTGGGGGTAAAATAAAGTGTAGCCTTCTCCTTGGGGGTTAATGCTTTTTGTGGCTTCACATCTTCTAGCAGACTTTCAGAGGGTACTTTGTCACTTAGCCTTAGCAATCTTGGTCGTTGTACTTGGGGTTCCAGCTTGGTTATGATCTTCAATCGTCGGTCAGTCGCCCTTATGTTGAGTGATTCTGTGCCGTAAGGGCATGTTGTTATTGAGGCTTGGGACCCAGTCTCTGAGTGTGGGGATGATAATGATAACATCTCCCCGCTGACCTGTCGTCTTGGCTCCCCCTTGCCGTAGAAAATTTGTTGTACTTCGTCAATCTCTAGTTGTGATAGCAGTTGCCGTTTGCGGATGTTAGAACACTGAGCTAAGAGTTGTTTCTCTGTCAGTGTTGATGATGGGTTTCGAAACATCCATATATCCCACAGTCTCTGCATATAACCCCTCTCACCGGGATTGCTTGTATAGTAGCAGCATTGACCATAATTACCATTGCAAGAGCCCAAGGATTATGCAGTGTAGTAAACGATTAACGCTGTTCAGTTACCATTACACAGAAAAAAATAGACCAAAGCGGTCTGTTTTCTGGAGGCTGTGGTCCTGGACCCGTCATGCTGAAGTCTGAGGTCCTTTTCTATCCCAAGATTGTACAAAGGGAGAGGGTGAAAATGGTCGATGGGATTCCCATTTTGATCCACAAACAACAATGCGTTAAGGCTCTTTGTTCGCATCCGGTTCCTGGTTTTGCAGTCAGTGTCATTACACGCAGAGAGCCCCTCTCACTCTGCAGGAGTCGAGAGAACAGTGTTGCTCGGTTTTACCCTGATGGTCCTGGCACTGTAATGTCCAGTCTCTGAACTCACTGACAGCTTCTTTGGAGGACTCTCCGAGGAGTATAGCAAACTTTCCCACATCACACTCTCCAAGCAGAACGAGCTCTGTCCTCTCTTTGGCCCAACAGGGCTGATCCAGTGGATTTGAAATAGCAACCATCGAGAAGAAGGTCTGATGAGATTATCAATGATGGACTCGTAGAATTGTGACTTGTTTATTTTAGGGTGAGTTTCTGTGAGTTCAGTCCCTTTGAACTGGCCACTGGTGATGCCCTCTCTGACCTTCAGCTCAGTCCTTCATGGCAGAGACCACGTTCATCGTTTGGGGTCTGTGTCAGATTGACACATCTTTGTCACTAAGTCAGCGAGGAATCCAGTGGATGTCTGATGCCTGCGTAAACCAGTGTTGGAACTAATACTGCTAATACTTAGAAGTCCTTTAGTACAGCTTTGAACAAAACAAACATTGTCCACATCTCCATTCCCAGTCACATCGTACCTCACATAAATAATCATGCATGAGCGTCCATGAGTTGTGCTTTCATCTAGCGTTATGCTAATGTGGGAATCAAGTGATTTGAGGAAATAAATTTCTTTTTCATCTCTTGTGCAATGTGCTCTACAGTCTGGACACTTGAATGATCGGATCTGTGAGCAGGGCCGACTGGCGTGCCATTCAGCTCAGTAAGTTTAAAAATGGGATTTCATTTTGTATAAGGCATCCTTTCTTTAGCGACAGTATAGGCTGCCCTGAACGAACTAGCTCTCTCCACACTGGAGTTGAGTTCAAGTTCAAGGAGTCTTTATTATCCCAGGGGGGCAATTTGTTTTGCAGCAGCATGTGACATAAATAACACACAGATTATACAAAACAACAACCATACATCAGTATAGACAAAATACATACTACACAGCAGTCCACAACTCACATTGACTTATTAAAAAAGCCTATAGCAGCAGGGACAAAAGAGTTTTTGTGTCAGTTTGTCCTGCATTTAGACGGACTGAATCTGCGGCCAGATGGCAACAAAATGAAGCAGCTGTTCAGAGGGTGACTTGGGTCGGCCAGGACTGATTGTGCATTCATATTCATATACAGAATTTAAGTCAGTCAGAGGGTTGTGGGAAATTTTGCCACACACCTTAACTATTGCAGCCTGTTCTTGTTTTTAAGCGTGAGAGACCCAAACCAGCTCACAAAGGCAAAAGAAAGAATAGATTCAATAAGACAACAATAAAACATCCTCATAAAAGTCTTATCGACATTAGACAACGACAACGTGTGTTGTGGTGGTAACACAGGCAGCTACATCAGGTCCAGCAGCAGGGCTAGCATCCTCCATAGCAGCTGAGATTGGCTTGTAGATCCCGCTGGAAATGGCAGCATAGTAACTCACCTAGTCTAAAAGTACAGCTTTCTAATCAACACAAGATAATGTTGGCGATTAGTGGCTTCTTCCAACCTGCATTACAGTTAGACCAACACTGTACTGCACCTGTAGAGGCTGCCTGGTGGAGAAATGCAGCCATCCTGTCATCATGACGTCATCTGGTGTCATAATGACGTCACGTGGTGGCAGTTTGTTTGGAAAACATGTTTTAGCCTGCTATCTTCAATAAAAACTACATTATTTGTGATTCAGAATAGTAAATGAGGTAGTGAGCGCCACAGATGCTGATTTTAGACCCTCCTACTGGCTCCCAGGTAACTCGAGCCCTGTATATTGCGGCTGAATGTCGATAAAGGAAAAACAGCCGCAGTAGGCTAAACACAGGAGAAAAACTGATGACGTGCACACAGTGATAGTTCAGCACATTTCCGTCACACCGTTTAACCCATTTACTTTCACAGCACAAGGGTTCCACTTAGCAGCCGTTTCCATACATCCATGCAGAGAAAACACAACGGCACCAGACAACACAAATGCTCCACTGTAGATAAACAATGAGGTCAACAGAGAATTTCACTCCCGAGATCACCCAAACTCCCTGATCCCTCAAGACAAGTGAGGTGAACAGGTGACTGCGCCCTACACACCCACCACCCAAGTGCCAATACGAGTGAAGAGCATGGATAGGCAACAAACTCTGTGGCTCCTACCCTGAATAGTCACTACTTTCACTTTCCCCTCACTTAATCTGTTAAACTTGATCCAGTCTGCTTTTTACATAAACATCAGATTATTTGATTCCAGTAAATCAATAATCCAACAACATGTAAATTTCTCTTCAAACACATGAGTTCTCCAAACTTTCTAATGAAATAAGAAGTGAACAAATACTACAAACATTAGACAGCAAGAAACAAACCTTAAGGAGACTGAAGACAAACTTGTTGTTAAATTATCAAACAAAGCAACTTACAGTTTCCTCAAAGCGTCCAAAGTGTTGATGAAGCAGATTCTCACTCGATGGCAGCAGAGAAAAAAGCTTCAACACAGGTGAGCTGCTTCCTGGAATCACTCAGAGCTGCACCTGTAATGGCGGCAGGCAGGAGGGGCTGGAACAGGATCAGGTTACTTTCTTGTTTGATTGAAGTTAACAAACAGGTTTTAGGTGCTTGCTATATTTTATGACTCTACTTCTTCTCTTGTTCTTGTTGCTCCTTTTGCTTATTTATCTGCCAGCTGATCTCCATCCATGATGAGGACATCTGATGGTGCACCTCTTCGCAGGGAAGGGAAAAGAAGGGGAGAAGCCAACCAGACCAAGAGACGTCCAGCAGGGTGAAGATGCTTCCTAAGCTCTCTGCAGCTCTCTGGCCACCATGCTGGATATAGCTGTCACCAATGATCCACACTGCAACTATGGGAGGAAAATAAATGATGTAGTAAATTCTTCTATGTCACATCTAAAGGAGAAAACATAACAAGGCAGCAACACTTGAAAATATCTAGATAACAGTCTATATTTCCAATATAACATCAGCAGTCTAAAGTCTATTACTGTGTATGCTGTGTGACCATAAACTCAGTTTCCACAGTCACAAAAAACTAGTTTAGCTGGATATCATGTACTATGGCCCTCATTTATGAAAAGTGCGTACACCAAATTTCCAGCGTACACCCAAAACCACGGTGGCTTTGAGATTTATCAGTATGGATGTTTGCGTACGGCACGCTCAAATCCTACGCCAGCTCAGGAGGTGGTGTACATGTACACAAGTTTTGAGTTAGTGCGGAAATGCGCAGAAAAACAATTCCTAACACCACAAAATGCACTGACAAACTAAAAGATATGATATATTATGACCCACTGTAACAGAAACAACTTTTGAAACATTAATTTTGGTGTTTATATTTGAGCAACACGGACTTTATACAGCCTACATAATGTTTGAGCAGTCAAAACATGCTTTGATTTGTATTTGGACTATTTTATCGTAGCTTTAGGTGCCTTTTATTTGGGTTTGCTTTTAATAAAATGTCTACCTTCAAATGAAAAGGTTATGAGCAAAAAATGTAAGGTAAATAAATACTGCATACAAACAACGAAGAGCATAAGCTGATGGCTTGAAGCACTGAGACTGGCTGCCCAAATGGACACAGCCCCACACCTTTAGGTGAGGCTGGCACAGACATGTCGCGCACAAAGCCCTGCATTTATTATAAGACAAACTTTATATTATGACAGCAACAGCGAGCACCGACACCCCCGCTAAAGGCCCCGCGTCCCCGGACTCTGGTGCACGCTGATCCCGGTTCATGTGTGAGTCCTGGGTCAGTGCGTAAAGCCCAGTCCCGGAGGTGATGGAGCAGCTTTTTATCAGAGCAACATGCTTTCATTTGGAGCTTATTTGGGACTTAACTTTGATGGGCGTTTTAGCAGTGCTAAATCTATCTCTTGGAGCACCACAAGTAGGCAATTTATAATTCCAGGAACAGACAAAAACTTCTAGATTGCACGGAACGCGCTCCACAAACAGGTAAAATCTGTGTACATTATGTTAATATTTACTATACTTATACAGTATAGTCAACTAATACTATGATTCCTGTTAATATGCATTTATAGTAATAATAATAATAAAACAGCCCCAAGAGATTAATTTCATCATGTTTTGTGCGCGGTGTCTTCTGGGAAAAAACATATCTGGAAGTTCACTTGACCGTCCAGCTGTCACTCATCACCTACCGGAGCTTTCAACCATTCACATTTCTTCATTTATTCAGTCGTTAGCAACGAAACATCCTGTTTTTATTCTTCTCCTGATGTTTCAGAGAGTTAGAAGCTGGGGGTTATGGGACAGAAAACCAACACCGCTGAAATTTTACAAAATGTTGCAACGGAGTTTTTAAAAAATGTTGGAAAACTAATAAAAATAGAAAACAGTAGCCACACACATAACATGCAAGATTTATTGAAATGAAATAGCAGTGTGTAAATTCTCACGTGTCTCTTCAGAGCCGAGTTGCCGAATCGTTGACCAGTCAGAGCAGCTAAAGGATTTGGTTTTCCAACTGATAAATTAGCACATTTAAAGCATTGCACCTTTTTATTTTTACTTCTAATGTTTTACAAAACGTTTTACAAGGTATTCACATTATGAATCAACAGAAAAGTCATTAAAATACACTGTTAGAGTTTTAAAAACATTTTCTGATAATAAAAAAACATGTTTAAGCTGTGAGAATATTAAAACAAGTTTCCAGTAAAACATTAACTTGTTTTAAAAATCTTCTCCAAATGAATCTTTATCCTGAAACAAGACAGAAGAAGGTCGCAAACTTGATTTTAGAAAACAGACTGGAATGAGCTGGAAAGAGATGTTCTGCAGAGAAACCTGTTCGTTAATGAGGAGTTATCATCATCATCTACTTGTTTCTTCCAAATGACTTGATCACTAAAGGAATGTGTCCCAGAGCTGAAACGAGGCCGATGTTAACTGGAGAAAATGCTTTGTGAAGTTAATCTGAGGCTTCAGCAGTCTGAGTTAGACAAAGTGGGGTCTTCCAAACTTACAGTCTCTTTTCTACAAAACTCCCTTTTTATGATTCGACAGACCGGGTTTCCTTGCCGAGTCGGGGTTGAGGGATGTCGTCACCTGGGAAGTTGGTCACTGTAACAAACATCCACCAGTCCCGGGACAAAGATAACGAGTTGAAGAAAGATTACAGCAACTAACAACTCTCTAAACATACATACAGCATCTGAGAAAAAAAAAAAAAAGAGTTACAACAAACTGCTGACGTTGGAGAATGTATTACAAAAAGAGAATAACAGGAATCAGCTGGACAAGAGTTTCTCCCACCTAGTTCAGTATTTAACATCTGGCCAAGAGCAAAGGGAGGATGATGGACTCTTAAAATAGCTCTGGATGTCTATGTCTTGAGAAACAGAGATCATCTCCCTTAAATGGACATTCAAGGAGAGGCGAGGAACAATCAAACACACAATCAAACAACTCCTCAGCTCCAACTTAAACACTACACATGTGGACAGACTAGTATCATACTAGTACAATAAAAAGAAAAGGTATAAAAACAACAAGTAATAACAGAAGTTATTTCATACTGTACAGGCAGGAAAACTCTGAACCTCTGCTTTGAAGGCAACAGTCCAATTGTGTGAAATCAAAGTTTGTCTAAAGTCTTGTGATTTGACCGAAAAAACACACAGATACAGCATCTCACAAAAGTGAGAGCACCCCTCACATTTTTGTAAATATTTGATTCTATCTTTTCATGTGACGACACTGAAGAAATGAAACTTTGCTACAATGTAAAGTAATGAGCGTACAGCTTGTGTAACAGTGTAAATCTGCTGTCCCCTCAAAAAAAAAACAAAAAACAACAAATAAATCACATTACAAACTAACATCCTGCAGTTGTTTTGCTGCTCACTGCGCGCACCGTTGGCCAATCAACAGTTGCAGAGGTGAACTTAAACCTGCGTTCTCTGTAACGGACAGCAGGAGGCGACTCCACTGGTTGCAAAACAAAGTCCGGCTCCATTAGAAATAACGGTAAAATGTTTCTTCTTCTCAGCTGATTTATTCCCTCAGTAAACACTTTCCTGATGAGTTTATGGTCTCAGTCGCTAGTTTCAAGTCTTCTTCAACACAGCATGATGTTCATTTAGTAAATTATGGTCCCATTTAGAGGAACAGAGACCAGGAAGCAGGGGAGGCTTTAGGGCGGGGCTACAAGGTAATTGACAAGTCGCTACCATGGTGACCTTTCAATCAGGATAGAGGCGACTCGTGTCTGCTGCTGTGTAAAAATCTTTTATTAAATGGCTGTCAGCCGGAGAGAGCACGTCATGTTTGAGTCTGTTAGGATGTTTTGTTTTAAAAAGTAAATTGTTTTGTTAACATTTTCATTTTTTATAATTTTAACTGTGATTACATTTTAGTTTAGTTTTTTTATATCCAGGATATATATATATATATATATATATATATATATATATAATAAATGATTCAACATGTCAACAAAGTAACATAACTTAAAAGTTGGTTGTAACACTGATAAATAAATTTTGGAGGGAGGGACAGTAAGTTTCAAATCCACTGGCCCGGTGGGGCCAGTTGCAAAAAAGTTTAACGTTGATTTAACGTTGGTTTATCTAATTTACAGTTACTGGATAACTAAGAAAATTGAGAATCAGCATGTGTCACAGTTTTGAACTGATCAGTGTCTTGCCCTCAGTAGGAATCGGGTGAACAAGCTTCTCTAAAGCTTCATTTACTTCCACTGCTCTCACCAGCACACTTGTGGTTTCTGAAATAATAGCGCCTAGAGAATCTTTTATCACAAATGCTGCAACTGAAAGGTTTCTCTCCTGTGTGGGTCCTCATATGTGTGGACAAATTGCTTCTGTTACTGAATCTTGCTTTACAAACTGAGCAGCTGAAGGGTTTTTCTCCTGTGTGAACTCTTAGGTGTGAGGTCAAAGTTGAGCTTTGTGTGAATCTTCTGCCACAAACACAACAACTGAAAGGTTTCTCCCCCGTGTGGACAGTTGTGTGCCGTTTCAGGTCGTCCTTTCGTGCGAATCCTTTGCCACAGACAGAACAATTGTAGGGTTTTTCTCCTGTGTGGACAGTCGCGTGTCTATTCAGGTCTTCCTGTTGTGTGAATCCTGTTCCACAGACGGTACAACTGAAGTGTTTCTCCGCTGCGTGGAGAATCAAATGTTGTTTCAGATATGGCTTTAGTAAAAATGTTTTACCACAGACAGAACAACTAAATGGTTCCTCTCCTTTGTGGATGTTCATGTGTCTGGACAAACTGCTTTGAAAACTGAAAGTTCTTTTGCAAACTGAGCAGCTAAAACGTTTTGCTTCTGAATGAAGACTCATATGAGTCTTTAAGGAGTCCATCCAGAAGTATCTTTTACCACAGACAGAGCAACTAAATGGTTTCTCCCCAGTGTGGATCCTCTCGTGTATGGACAAATGACTTCTGGAAACAAAACTTGTTTTACAAACTGAGCAGTGGAAACATTTTTCTTTTGAATGGAGTCTCATATGAGTCCTGAAGGAGTCTTTCCCAAAGAATCTTTTATCACAAACTGAGCAACTGCGTGGTTTCTCTCCTGTTTGAGCTCCATTGTGTTCCTTTGGTCCAAAGCTTGTAGCACATTCTTCATTGTTTTGCATAGAGTTTGAACCTGACTGAGGTTCCCTGGCTTCCTCCCAATCACAACTCCCATCAGTCTCAGGTTCAGAGTCTGATGTCTCGTCATCGGTCGCTGGTTGTAAATGTCCATCTGGATCTGAGTTCCTGGCTGGTTCTGGTCCTCCACAGTCTTCTTCATTTGCTTTTGTTTCCATCTGTTCAGTGAGTCTTTGATGAAGCTGTGAGGACTGAGGTTTCTCTTCATCATCTTCTTCACTCTTCACAGGGACAGGAGTGAATGTGAACATGGTGATTTCTTCCTCCTCCAGCCCTTCAAGCTTTTCTCCCTCCTGACTGGTCCAGAGTTCCTCCTGTTCCTCTTTAATGTGTGGGGGATCTGGTGGGTCCTCCTGGTCCAGACTGGGGCTCCTCTCCTGCTGCTCAGAGGGAACGTCTTCTTTACTCAACGATGGCAGCCGGGCGTCTGCAGAGAATAATAAAATACATAGACATTTTAGAAAAATAACTTCCTGTTAACATTTAAAGGGGCATTATGTAGTTTCCAGCGGCCACTAGCGATGCGGTTCTAAGATTGCAAACAGGTGTGTGCTCGTACGTGTAGCATAATCTGAAACACAACCGCTTTCAGACAGAAATCCTGCAATAAACGCAGGAACATCTGCGTGCAGGCTGTAGCTTTTCACTCAGACATGTTCAGGCTCTGTTACTTCAAGGTTCCCTTCTCAGAGGCAGATCAACACCGGCGCCGTACCTTTCATTCAGCGCAGCGAGCCGCATATCGGCACAATACTCCTGAAAAAAGGCAGAGTGACAGCGGCTATAGACAGACAGGGAGAACAGACAGAGCTGGAAACTCAGGTAAACTCCCACTGCAACGTTACAGTAAAAGTTTTATTAGCTGCAGGTTGAACTAATCCATGCTCGTTACACGATCACGGTACATTTACTGCATTTAGCCAAATTGCTACATCGTTAGCTCGCTATCTGTGTATCTTTCACCGGAGGCTCAGCAATGTCAACACAGCTACATATATTGGAAGATAATGAAACGGGTGGTGAGCTGGACTGAATATTATAAGATTGTGTCACACTTTGTAACAGTTAGACCACAGTAAGTAACTTTACTGTAACTAGTGATAGTGGATGGCTCTTCCGCTGTGTTGTTGTGACCGTTTTGTTGCAGTGTTGTATATTATGTGGGTCACGTTAGTTACAGCAACTGAGAGGTGGAGAAGCTGTGTACCTGAGTATCGGTAAAACCACAATAAACCTACATGGAACGTTACGAAGCAGCTACTGTAGCGTTAGCTGGCTGCTCCTGGCTACGTTACTATAGGCTAACGTTAGTAAACAAATCGCTCCACATTTTCTTTTTACGTTACATCCATTCTTGTAGGCTAAATCAACAGTGGTGCACAGGATAGTAACACGGGTTAGTTGGTGAACTAATATGAAAAGCTAACGTTCTCTAACTTTGCACCGGATAACATTAGCATTGGCGCTAGCCGGCGAGATAACATGACTTTCTCTGTGTTTCTCCAGCTTTACTAATGCTCACTTTGTTCTTACTCGACATCATCTGAACCTGTTTGTTCTGATGGGCTTCAGCACAAAAACCTTTATTGTTGTTTTGTATCTTTACGTGGAGCCTGTGTTTTGCTGTGAGACGGTTGTTTTATGGTGTTAGTGGACTGCATGTCGTTAGCTGGCGTGTTGTCGCTGTAGTCTGAGAGGCTCGGAAGCGCGTACAGGGCTGAATCTGACCAGGAGTCGCCATATTAAAAGCAGAATAGTGGCTGATGCAAGCAACGGAGAAAACAGGCGTGTGCTTCATTTACAAGTGAGATTTGAGCCCATTAACAATAAGGCAATGAAAATTTGATTCATATCATTGAAAAACATACATATAGCCAAAATATGCCCCCGCCCCCATTAGTTGTTGACAACAACTTGAAAATGAGTAAGGAACAGGAGAAAACCACTGAAACCGTGGATTTAGTTGCAAAAAGAAAGCAACCTTTGTAAACCCCTCGGGTGTCTGGTGTATAGCTGCTCTTTTATTTTAATTCAAATTTTGTTTGGAAAATATTTACTACATTAAAACTCAAGAAAGGATGGTTTGCACTTAAAAAAAAGTATTCAGACTAAAAAGAAATATTTCAGCTTAATTTAATTTTCAACCCAATAATTCTAGGATGATTAATTCTTTTCAAATACAGCTATTGAAGTGATCTGGTGAAAATTCCTGTATTTTTTTCTTATATAGCAGAAGAGAAAAATATTGCAATGTCAGTTTTTTCCAATGCAGCTCTACAACTAACATTTTAAACTAACAGTGTTTCTGTCAGAATGACACACGGCACACGGGGTGTCCTCACTTTTGTTTCCAGCGGTTTAGACATTAATGGCTGTGTGATGTGTTTCTTTGAGGGGACAGCAAATTTACACTGTTACATAAGCTGCACACTCACTACTTTACATTGTAGAAAAGTGTCATTTCTTCAGTGTCGTCACATGAAAAGATATAATCAAATAATTACATAAATGTGAGGGGTGTACTCACTTTTGTTTTACATTAGTTTAGACATTAATGTCTGAGTCAGGGCTTGACAATAACAGTGGCCCGATGCAATATGCAGCGTGCTAGCCTCGAAAACTTTAACTTAGCTCTCCTTATTAGCTAGGCTCCTTACATGCTTGCTTTTTTAAGCTGGGTCTCCGACACTGACAGCGTTGTGTTGGATAGATTTGTGCAGCTGTGTTCATGAGGGAGAGGGACGGGTGAGCGAGAGAGAAAGAGGGACGAGCGAGAGGAAGTGCTGCGCGAATGTGCTACAGCGCTCTGCAATCAAATATGATTTTAAATAGGCCTAGTAGAAGAAAATCGAAAAAATCGATCTGTGGCGGGCAGCGTTGATATTGTGGCGGGCAGCCACAGAGAGAGGGAGAGTGTGAGTGACTGAGAGAAGATGCTGGGAATATATATGCGTTGCAAGCAGCTCTGCAATTAAATAGGCCTATTAAAAATAAAAAACAGCAATGTCCACAGAAAGGAGTTCCAAGTCAGGACGTCATGGAGCCACAGGTACATCCGCCGATTGGACCGAAGTGGCCCCGCACAGGCCTCTCTTGCAACCATGGACCACCACCTGGGCCCAGGTCGACTGGTGCTTCGGTGTTGAGCAGGAGGCCACATCCATAAAGCCGGTCAGGAGGGAGTCTTTCTTAAGGTCAGCAATCTCTGGCTTTCCTATCTGAAGTAGTACGTCCTCACGGGGCAGAGTTAGCAAAGTTGTTTGGGCTAGCTTAGCCACTGGAGGGGTGCGGTAGTTATCTGTGATGTCGTGGCAGCCGGTAGAGTCGACTGCCTTAAGATTCACATAGGCGCCAAGTTAAGTCTACGTGTATACTAATTATCTGTGTATTACAGCAAACAGACGGCGTATTGCAGACTCTGCCAATATGCAGGGATGCAGGGCGAAAGAAATGAACCTGTATTAAGAAAATAAACCGGCTCAGCTCAACATTCGCTGTATTTGTTTGATGGCTCAAATGCTCTGCTTCTTTTGGATTTTCACCATCGCCCGCCTCTGGCAGCACAAACTTCATAGAGCTAGCCTCTCATTTTGGTCTCAAAGTGCACCACAGTAATGCAGTGAAGGTGTGAATATTCCAGTTTACTCCTGTGGCATCAACATCACTACTGCTCAGCAGTTTACAGTGAGAATAACAAGTAAAGTGTACAAGCCTGCTGTGTGTGTAACACATTGTTGTGACAACAATTGGGGGGGTTATTTAAGTGAAAAGTGGGACATAGACTGCATTTTTTATATTTTGAATGGTCACCTGCAGTAAGAATTTTCTGTTTCCCTTTATATAATTAAAGACGTTTCAACTGATCAACTGATGCAGAAATGTTTGCAGAAGAATTCACCAGAATGCAGGAAATTAAGTGTTGAGCATTTTCTTTTCAAATATAAATGTTATGATGTGAATCTTTCCCAGCAGTTTCCAGTGAGAATAAGCAGTAAAGTGCACAAACCTGCTCTGTGTAACCGGACTTCAGGCTTGAAAACAGCGTCCAGTAGTTTGCGTTGTCCACAAAGTTCCTCCTCGTACTCTGCTATCGTTCTTTCAAACAGCTCAAATATCTCTTCAGCAGCCGCACTTAGTCGCTGCTGGACAAAAGCTCTCAGCGTTTGGACTTTAGACATGTTTACAGCAGCTTTTCCTCCAGACACACTCCGTTACAGACACGCAGCTCACTCTGATAAAATACACACTGTGAGGCCGAGCTCCGGCTCCGGCTACTTCCTGCTAACAAGCTAACTTCCTTTAGCATTCTTGGCTAACAGGAGATGAGTCTGAGGTGAAACATCCCGAAAGTTTAAACAGAGTCCACTTAAACACGTTGATCCTCACATGCAGGCTCTGCTGCTGAACTCTGATAGTTTCTTATGGCTCAACTCACGCGCTACGTAGCGCTAAAATGTAGCATTTTAGCCACAGGAAGGACATTTACTTCCGGTACCACTTCTGAACCTTTTTTCAAAATAAAAGCGACCAACTCCCCATATGGCATTGTTAAGTATTCTGGTAGAAAAACCTTTACTGAAGTAAATATAGAAATACCACAAAGTAAAGTAAACAGTACAAAAGCAACATGTATTTACTATATTATATATTTATTTATTATGTTTATTGTGCTCTGCAAATAGTTGTATTATTTTCCTCTGTTCTTTTTATTATTCTTTTATAACTTGCATTGTTTATTCCATATTTATATATTTCTAGACTTATTTATGTCAACTGTATGTTTGTCTACGTGTAGCACCTTATCGCCAAAGCAAATTCCTCATAGGTGTAAAACACTACTTGGCAATAAAGCTTCTTCTGATTATGAATCTTCTGATTATTATTGTACTTCTCAATGTCTTGTATTTCAGTAGTGGGTAAAGTACTTAACAACGTTGAACATTTGTAATATACATTTTATTGCAGTTGCGGTTTCAATTGGCTTACCTTTAAAGTGGTGGATTGTCTGATTAATGAAATGTTTGTTTAGCAGCCCGCCCCCATGTTTGAAATTGTACCAAGCCTAACGGTGTCATCTCAGTCTCACCAACTTCTTCCTGGATCCGCTTCGATCTTTTACAATTAATGCCACATATAATGTATATTATTTATAGATCAATAACTACTTGGTTTCCAAATGATACACAAAAATTTTCAAGTATTAAAACATTTTTATTACTAACTTCCAATGGATTACACATCATAATTTTATAATTAATGTATTAATGTTAATGTTATTAATGTTAATGTTAATTAATGTATTATGTATGTATTTACACCTGTTATTAAGATTTTCCTTAAAACAAATGAGAAAATATGTTTAAGCCGTGAGAAAATAACCATGAAGCTGCTAAAGAGCAGCCATACATTTGAACCAAAAATGTGTTCGGGGGAGAGAAACAAATCACTTTACATTGATCTCTGCAGTCTGAGTAAGATAAATCAAACAAAACTCCCTTCATGTTTCCACAGACTGGGTTTCCTTGCTGAGCAGTATGTCTCGCAGTCACTTGGACATTTGTTGCTGCAACAAAACAACTCCAATGAACATACTTGAGTCCCGGATGAAGACACCCAGCTGAAGAATGATTACAGCAGCCAACAACTCTCTCAACATCCACATGGCATCTGATTACTGTCCGGAAAAGGCTAGAAAATCCAAAACCTCTGATTTAAAAGCAACTAAATACAACAAATACAACACATCAGCGGTCCAACTGTGTAAAATCAAAGTCAAAGACAGTCCGAGCAGTTTAAGAATCAACTGTTCGTGTTTTACACATAATGAGAGCAAAGACCAGGAGAGTCCATTCAAATAGAAATAAACTGTGATGTCTGTAGGTAACTAAAGTCATTTCATTTATATATCACATTTTAAAACAACACGTTGACCATCAGGATATTAAGCGGCTGTCCGGTCTGAGCAGGCCAAGCTGGGAGGCCGCTGTGGCGTCCAAACAGGCCGGTGTCCTCCTGAGAGGTAAATTGCATTTGCGATATTATCGCGATGTAATAAAACGAGATTTTCTAATCGCCAAGGCTGCGATTACACTCTGGTCACATGACACCCAAGAGTAAACCAGTCTGCAGACAAAGCATCAAATTTGCACGTTATGCTGTACCTTGAATTCTTGTTGTACAATGTCCTTAAGCTTGACAGAAGCTGACAGAAGCTGACACTACATAAACTTTAGTGTCACACAGGGAATGAAAGTAGCAGCCGCTAACGAACGCGGGTAACTTGGTGGTGGTGGGTGAAATCATCGTGCCATCCGTTGCTTTGATGGACAGGAAAAATGCACACCAGAAAGACACATGTAGTAAGGTAAGCGTATTGTGGCAATCGGCGCCAGCGTCACACACACAGCCACCAGTTAGCTCAGGAAATATCTGTGAAACAGCGTTTCAAACCAAACGGCCCAGTCTGTCCTGAGTTACAGCCTGGTTACAGCCAGTGCACTGCTCACCAGCATCGAAGGCTGCGGAGGAACTCTGGTGTTGAGAGGCGTCACTTGGTTTTATTTTCATTGGCGAACTTTTGAATTGAACCTCAAACTGAGTATTTTTTGTTTGCTTACTGGGATACAGAAAGATGGACTCCTGGGAGATTTGAGCTAAGATATGGACGCTTTCATTGGTGGTTGAACTGTGTGTTTTGTATTGATCGCTTCCTGTATAGCACACTGTGGTGAGTTAGTTTTTCTTGTGGTCTGTAGGTCGACCTGATGATATATCATATTTAATACCATGACTTGACTCAAATTATCTTTCTCATATTATTATAATTTGATACTTCTTCTCCACCATTGCTCATAATAATAATAATAATAATTCATGCACCTAATTTCATCCTAACACAGGCCTGACTCACAAGAAAGAACAGTGGATGTTTAATCTAGCTAATATTGTGTTGGTCAGACTATACACTGATTTACTGCTTGTCCGTTTTGAATAATACAGAAGGGAAAGAGCTTAAAAATTAATTGATTAGATTTTTTTCCAAAATCATTCAGCCCTACTTTGGAGGATACTGGGAAACTGAGTTCAATGACTAGCATGACAATTAAGATCCTATATGACCTCTTCACCTTTGTGAGGTTCCTGTGATCCCAAAACATTTATAACGAACGCTGCTACTAAAAGGTTTCTCCCCTCTGTGGATTCTCATGTGTTTGAACATATAGCTTTTGTCACGGAATCTTTTTTTACAAACTGAGCAGCTGAAGGGTTTTTCTCCTGTGTGAACTCTTATATGTAAGGTCAAAGTTGACCTCTGTGCAAATCTTCTACCACAGAGAGAACAGCTGAAGGGTTTCTCACCTGTGTGGACAGTTGAGTGTCGTCTCACATCTGACTTTTGTGTGAATCTGTTACCACAGACAGAACAACTGAACGGTTTCTCCCCTGTGTGGGTTCTCATGTGTTTGGATAAACTGCTTCTGTTTTTGAAATTTCTTTTACAAACTGAGCAGCAGAAAGGTTTTTCTCCTGTATGACCTGTTAAGTGTTTGGTTAAAACTGATCCTTTACCACAGACAGAACTAAATGGCTCCTCTCCGGTTTTTTGAAGTCCACTGTGCGCCTGCAGACATCCCTCGTGGCCAAAGCTTGTAGCACATTCAGAGGAGCTGCTTGATGTTTTTCCAGTACAAAATTCCTGATCACTAACAGGTACTTCACTGTTTTGCAGAGGGTTTGAACCTGACTCAGGTTCTCTGGTCTCCTCCCAATCACTCTCATCAGTTTCAGTTTCAGATGAGTGTGACATCTTGTCATGAGTAGCCGGTTGTAAATGTCCATCTGCATCAGAGTTCCTGGCTGGTTCTGGTCCTCCACAGTCCTCTCCATCAGCTTCTGTTTCCATCTGTTCAGTTAGTCTTTGATGAAGCTGTGAGGACTGAGGTTTCTCTTCATCTAACTTACTCTTCACAGGGACAGGAGTGAATGTGAATTTGATGAAATTAGCCTCCCCCAGACGTTGAAGCTGCTCCCCTCCCTCCTGACCGATCAAGCGTTCCTCCTGTTCCTTTTTAATGTGTTGGGGCTCTGGCGGGTCCTCCTGGTCCAGACTGGAGCTCCACTCTTCTTTAATGTGTTGGGGCTCTGATGGGTCCTCCTGGTCCAGACTGGAGCTCCACTCTTCTTTAATGTGTGGGGGCTCTGGTGGGTCCTGCTGGTCTAGCCGGGGTCTGCACTCCTGCTGCTCAGGGGGAACCTCTTCTTTACTCACCAATAGCAGCTGGACATCTGTGGAGAATAATGAAATACATACACACATTTTAGAAAATTCCAACTTCCTGCGAACATTTAAACCACTGACACAACTACAGGCCTAATATTATGAATGGGTTGTTCTAATTCGTATAGGCTTCGCCCTCTAAGGCTATTGCTATTGGGTTTACCCCCTCCGCATACCTGCGCAGCACTGAGAATTTTAGTCTACGCACCTCTCCTACCTCCGCACTTTGTATATATAAATACATACACACACACACACACACACGCACAACGGTGAGACCCAGCCTTCGGTTCCCTATTTTCTTCAGCACTGAGCTTGAAGTCTAAAGAGGTAGAAGTAAGAAGAAGAATGTACCTGCAGAAGCGATGTCTTCCTACCTGCCTGCTAGAGCGGGGCGAGGCCACCACCATCCGGCTATGTGAAATTTGTGAGACGGGCTTCATGCTGCCGGGGGACCTCCATCCCCGATGTGAGGCTTGCCTTGGTCCGGCGAATGCTGGACGAACGCTCACCCCCGACTCACGCTGCCCGTACTGTGCTCTCCTCCCCCCCGAGGAGCGTCAACACCGGGCGGATAACTTTGCCGTCTTCGACGAGAAAGTGTGGCACACACTCGCTGGACGAAGCGATCGGGAGGATGTTGCCAGAGGAGCAGGAACTGGACGACTCCACCCTCTCCTTCCACGGGTCCCCCAGCAGCTCCCCGCTTTCCCCGTTCCAACCTTCCATCGACCCTGGCCTTTCCTGGACGATTCCAGCCTCGAGGGGGCTCTCTCCGGTGAGATCTCTGGCGATGTTTCCATCCCGCTGTCCGCCACCACCCCTCTGCCATCCATTGGCGGCTTCGTCAGAGAGCTCCCCACCATCATACAGTGGGCCTTGGTGGACTCTACTTCCAAGATGGCACCGCAGACGGCTGCCTCAGGTTTACGCTCCGTAGTGCTTTTTGTGTTTTTGTTAATTAACGCTGTCCTCCGCACATCGGCCTCTCCAACTGCTATGCAGCCCTGTCTAACGACATTCCGGTCCATCCAGTGGATGCACCTGCGACTTTGAGTCTCCCTGATATGGATCTCTTTCGGTGGACAGTGCCTGCCGACACTATTGCATCTCCTTCACCGGCTGCATCTCCTTCACCGGCTGCATCTCCTTCACCGGCTGCATCTCCTTCACCGGCTACATCTCCTTCACCGGCTACATCTCCTTCACCGGCTGCATCTCCTTCACCGGCTACATCTCCTTCACTGGCTACATCTCCTGCACGGCCCGGTCATAAAACCTCCGCTTCCCGACGTAGGATCCTGAAGGAGGCTGTGCTCAGACGCTCCGGAGGCCGTTTCTACCCTCCACCGTCGGGTAGCCCTTCTGTCAGGTCTGTTACTGCTACTCCAACACAACACTCGGCAGCTCACACACTCCATCCTCAGTCCGCACGCAGTGTTGAAGCAGATTCTGCTCAGTCCTGCTCTGGAACCCCACAACCGGCATCTCCTCGTCCTCTTTTCTTCCCAACCACACTAATAATTGGTGACTCCATAACCAGAAACATCCGTTTCTTTAACGCTACCACTCACTGCTTCCCCGGTGCCACCACGGCTGTCATTTAAAAAAAACTCCAGGACCTGATGCCGTCGCTCCCGTCCTCCATCACAAGAGTGATAGTCCATGTGGGAACAAATGACACAGCTCTTCGGCAGTCTGAGCTGACAAAATCAGATTTTAACCGTCTTCTTAACTTTTTAAAGCAGTGTGGAAAGTCCGTTTTTATCTCTGGTCCCATTCCCACAGTCGGTCGCGGTGCTGGCCGCTTCAGTAGACTCCTTGGCCTCCACGACTGACTCCAGTCCGCCTACAGGGCTCACCATGTGTGTTATGTGGATAATTTTAATATTTTCTGGCAAAGAATGTCTCTTTTTAAGACAGATGGACTTCACCCAAACAAACGGGGCTCAGAAATGTTAGCTGCTCACATACAGCATGTGGTGCGGTCCACACATGACTTACGTGAATGACTCATCATTCATGCAGCACACCTGGACACACCACCGCTCACTGAACAGATCTCTACCTCACTGCCACAAACAACTGTCTCCACCTGCTGGCATGTAAAGCCGTCTGCTCCCAGCGCTGTTCCAAAGACTTCTATTCCTGTCATCATCACGCATAGACCAGTAAACCGAAATGTGCACATCCCACACAGAAATCATAGGAATCTCTTAAGGATTAGGACAACTGCACCAACTCCAGCACCCAGAACAAACTCATTTAAAATGTCTCTCTTCAATGTGAGATCACTTTCAAATACGATTTTTATCTTACATGATTTTATCTTGTCTGCAAATCTAGATTTTATGTTTTTAACTGAATCCAGACTCCTGGTTTTTACTCTGGGTGTCAGCATTTCCTCTGTGGAATTAGTGGACATGACCATATCTGACCACAGATGTATTGTTTTTAGCTGCGATTCGCCTGTTACTCATGCCGCCTCACCAAGCTCCGTGTGTTCTCGCATCTTTAATGAACAAAGTGTTTCAAAGTTTTGCGCAGTCTTTCAGAGCCAAAGCCAACACCTGTCTGATTCCAACACCAACAATCTGGTCGATCACTTCAATCATATCTGCTTGTCGTCACTAAATATTACTGCTCCTCTAAAGGTTAGGCCTACGTCTAAAGCTAGTAAGCAACCCTGGATAAATGACAGCATTCACAGCCTAAAAAGGGAATGCAGGAAAGCAGAGCGCAGATGGAAAAAATCCAGTCTCCAAGTCCATTACCTCAGTCTGAAGGATTTATTAATTAACTACAATAACATGGTTAAGGATGCGAGAACACACTATTTTTCTGAACTCATTACTACACATAAACACAATCCCAGGTTTCTGTTTAAGACTGTGGATCAGCTGGTAAACCCAACCCCTCCTTGTGCCTCAGCTGGAAGTAATGATGACTGTGAATTGTTTTTATCTTATTTTACCAATAAGGTGGTGTCAATCAGAGCCTCTATTACCCCCGTGGACTCTTACTCAGAGGTTCCTCACCAGCAACAATTGAGTTTAAATTTTTCAAAACTGCCTTTTATTGCAAAGATTCTAGAAAGAATTGTGTCCAAACAGCTGCTCACTGTGCTGGAAAATAACAAATTATTTGAAAAGTTTCAGTCTGGTTTTAGGAAGTACCACAGCACTGAGACTGACCTGCTTAAAGTCACCAATGACCTTTTAATGTCTGCTGATGAAGGTATGTGCTCAGTCCTGGTACTCCTGGACCTTAGCGCTGCTTTTGACACCATTGATCACAACATCATGTTAGACAGACTGAGGTACTGGGTGGGGATATCCGGTACTGCCCTAGAATGGTTTTCATCCTACCTGTCAAATAGGAAGTTTTGTGTGTCTGTAAACAACTATGTCTCTTCATTCTGTCCAGTTAAATATGGTGTGCCTCAGGGGTCAGTCTCAGGACCCGTTTTGTTTTCCTTGTATCTGCTTCCCTTTGGACATATTATCCATAAACATGGCATTTCTTTTCATATTTATGCTGATGACACACAAATATACTTGCCCGTCAGATCCACAGACCCTGGAATGCTGAGTTCACTTAACAACTGCCTTTGTGAAGTTAAAAAATGGATGTCAAATAATTTCCTCCAGCTGAACTCAGACAAAACAGAAATCCTGGTCATCGGGTCCCAGCAGATGGCAAATCAAATACTGTCATCTGCTGGTTCCCTAGTAAATCACATTAAGCCTGTGGCAAAGTTTGATAGGTTTGATAGTAATTTAAATTTCGAGCAGCACACTACAAAGTTTGTTCAATCATGTTTTTATCAACTTAGAAATACAGCAAAAATTCGATCTTTGTTAACTTTTAAGGACACAGAGACCATTTTACATGACTTCATCTCATCACGCCTGGATTATTGCAACAGCCTTTTCACCTGTTTAACCCAAAAATCTATTGATCGACTCCAGACTGTCCAGAACTCAGCTGCCAGGCTTTTAACCAGAACAAAGAAATATGACCACATTACTCCTATTTTAGCTTCATTACACTGGCTCCCAGTATGTTTTAGAATTGACTTTAAAATTCTATTGATCACTTTTAAAGCTCTTCATGGCCTCTCGCCTTGTTATATTTCTGACCTTTTAGTCCCATACGCACCAGCACGTACCTTGAGATCCTCGGGCAGAGGTCTGCTGTCTGTTCCAGAGTCTCGACTGAAAACTAAAGGGGACAGAGCGTTTGCTGTCAGGGCCCCGAGGCTCTGGAACAGCCTGCCCGAGGAAATCAGGTCGGCTGAGTCAGTGAACTCTTTTAAGTCCCTTCTTAAAACATACTTTTATAGGAGAGCCTTTCCCAATGTTATTTGACTTTATTTTATCCCTTTTATTTTATTTTACATTTATCTTAAACGTGTATTTTAGTCTTTTTAATGTTTTCATGCTTTTATCTTGTATTGTTTTTGTATTATTGTCTCTTGGGTATTATTGTCTTTACACTTGTTAAAGCACTTTGTAACTTGTTTTTGAAAAGTGCTCTACAAATAAAGATTATTATTATTATAATATAGGTGAACATATATGCACGTATATATGTACACATATTATAGGAAAACGGCCAATTTTACATATGTCAATATATTAAAAACCTATATCAAAACATATATGTTTATATAGATTCTTTCCATGTGGGCAGAGTCAGGAAACGGTCAGGAAACATCAATGCAGATCCATCTCACTCCGGACACAACCTGTTCCAGCTCCTCCCCTCTGGTAGGCGCTACAGAGCACTGTACGCCAAAACCAACAGACTCAGGAACAGTTTCTTCCCACAAGCCATCACTCTGATGAACAGCTGACTCTGACTCACAGTGTCAGGAACTATTCCTGTGCAATAACCCAGTAACTCTAATCAGCACCTGTTTACTGGCAAACACTTGTTTATTTATTCACCAGTCTCCATTTCTGTGCTGTTCATACTGTCATATTGTATATACTGTATACCAATACACCTACCTCAGGTCATAAGATCACAGGTCTTATTTATTTTTTCCAGCATCCTTTGCACTATGATCCATCACACTGTGTACATGTGTACCTGTATATCACATCCACCTTCAACACGTACATAATGAGAATAGTTTACTCTTGCATCATTTGCACTCTGATTACTGCACTGAGTCAAATTCCTCGTGTGTGTACACATACCTGGCAATAAAACTGATTCTGATAACCACCATTAGTGTGACGTAGTGTCCTATAGTATGACACACATAAACACACATTTTTGGTTCTTTTATCTCAAAATATCTTTAATAAAAACAATATTTCATCAGGGGAGGTATAGTCATCACTCATCATAAATTTGTATAACTTTTCAACAGTTTTGAAAGGATGACACCAAAGTCTTTTATACAAACAGTCCAAGTCCAATTCATGGGGAAATATAGTGTTATTCAAAATTTCATTTCCAATAAATAACAGTATATGAAAAAAGTGTCTTACAATTAAGATGAATCTCTTTCATGTTTGTTTGTATATCGCTAAAGACTTTTAAAACATTTTTTTATGTCACACAACAGGACACATTTACAGTGTAGTTCAGCAAAAATGTAAAAAAAAAAAAAAACAACAAAGAGGGAAAGAATGAATAAAATTGGTGACGCCATATATTTAAAAAAAGACGCAACGTAAATATGATTGTTTTCTTCAATAATGGTGTTTTACAAGAAAATATTTTTTACTGCCTATTTGTCAACTACCCAGATAAAGAATATTATATACTGTAAGTACATGTTGCTGATAATACTCACATACTTTTACTGCAGTAAAGGCAGTTTCCAGTGAGAATAAGCAGTAAAGTGCACAAACCTGCTCTGTGTAACCGGACTTCAGGCTTGAAAACAGCGTCCAGTAGTTTGCGTTGTCCACAAAGTTCCTCCTCGTACTCTGCTATCGTTCTTTCAAACAGCTCAAATATCTCTTCAGCAGCCGCACTTAGTCGCTGCTGGACAAAAGCTCTCAGCGTTTGGACTTTAGACATGTTTACAGCAGCTTTTCCTCCAGACACACTCCGTTACAGACACGCAGCTCACTCTGATAAAATACACACTGTGAGGCCGAGCTCCGGCTCCGGCTACTTCCTGCTAACAAGCTAACTTCCTTTAGCATTCTTGGCTAACAGGAGATGAGTCTGAGGTGAAACATCCCGAAAGTTTAAACAGAGTCCACTTAAACACGTTTATCCTCACATGCAGGCTCTGCTGCTGAACTCCGGCTGCATCTCACGGTGACAGAAAGGAAAATGTTAGCATGTTAGCCACAGGAAGTACCACCTAAAATGCTTCCGGTACCACTTCTGAACTTTATTTCAAAATAAAAGCGTCCCCCAACCCCATATCTTTACTGAATCTAGAAATACCACAAAATAAAGTAAAAGTAAACAGTACAAAAGCATAATTTCAGAAAAATGTATTTATTGTTGTACTTATTAATGAACTTATTATGTAATGTTTTTAAATTGTGGCTAAAGTACTGGAGTAAATATAAACATAGAACATTTATAATCTATATTACTTCATTTAGCTGAATTACAATTGCTACAGTGGACACAAAAAGTCTACACACACCTGTTAAAATGCCAGGTTCTTATGATAAATAAGATCATGTCAGAACTTTTTTCCACCTTTAATGTGACCTATAATGTGAACAATTCAATGGAATAACAAACTGAAATCTTCGAGGGAAAAATTAAAATTAACCTGGTTGC
>NW_024040040.1:2299507-2316848 GCF_014851395.1 Micropterus salmoides
ATTGCCTTTTGGTACAACAAGTTCTCATTCCCAACTCGTCACCTACTGACGCTTGGTCAAGGCCCTTTGGCGTCGCTTTTTAATGCCCTGGGTCAGATTCAGATTCATTCTTTATTGCCCTCAGTGGAGGAAATTTGCTTTCACAGTCTGAACAAAGAGCACCATCAATATGAATTCTAGACACAAACTACCATAGTACACACATATATGGACAGTATACACATATCTACACATAGCACAAAAGTGACATCATTAACTTGTCTGTGAGAGGTCTTATAGTGCAGGGTACAAAACTTTTCCAAGCGTGAAGCATGAGTTGAGAGGGTTACGTTATTGTAGTGAAACGTTGCAGTTTGGTTAGGTTTAGGCACAGAAACTACTTGGTTGGGTTTAGCCAACAAAACTACTTGGTTAAGGTTAGGAAAAATCATGGTTTGGGTTAAAATAACTACGTACTTCAGTTAACATTAACAGTAGTCATACACTCTCTTCATGTGGACTGCTGAATATTTTTCTCTGGTGAGAGTAGCAACAAGTATCACATTCAAAAATGTTACAGACCAAGTGCAGGACAGAGACATACACTGTTACAAGAACAAGAATGTCCACACCTAAAATAGCTCCCAATTGTGTTTCTCACTCTGGGAGTCCACTGACTCGGTTACGGCTGTGCCACGGTTTTGATGTGCCCATAGCCCAGCGTCAAAGTCCACTAGAAGCGTCTCAGAAGCATTTCAGCAGCGGAACATGCAGCCTGCCCCACGTTATGACTTATTAATTTGTCATTTTCGTGCTTGTACTGCCTTCTTCACTCTATGTGACCCCGTTTCGTTCCGTCAACTTGCATTTCCCACAAGTAAAATTTCAGAAACAGAACATTTTGTCTGCCTGACTTTGGTGACATGTTTAGATTTTGTTGATTTGGTAATCAGTGTTTGATTTTGTGCTTCTACTATGATTAAGCAGGCAACGTAGTTAAAAGATTTTGTTTGTGTCCGTTTTAACTGCGTTTGTTATTTTACGATAGGGAGTCTCCACAGGGTGTTTTATTTTCCACAGCCATAATGCTTCATAGCTGGAGTCAGCGGATTTTAGCCTTTACGTGTGTGCGACAGAGACAGAGTCACTTCTGAAACATGGTGCGTGAGGAGAGGGAGATACTCAGATCAGCATGCAGGGGGATAAATTGGCTGATATTATAACAGACTTTTGTATTTTTCTCACTTTCCCCCGATGGTCTGAATTAGGGCTTGACAGTAAAACAATAACAATCATTATCGCAATATAATTTTTTTCAATAACAATATAACAAATGTTCAATAAATTTTCAATTAATGTTTGATTTTATTCACTTGAATCCTACAGAAATTTGGACTTCATTCTTTTATTAAGATGTTTATTTTGTTGAGGAAAAAGGACTGAAAAAAGCTTTTATTTAATTTTGCTCATGCATATTTGTTGAAAAAGAATTGATCATAATTGTTTAAATGTTCTACCTCACATTTATGAAGTGATCCACTCAAGTGTTTGTCATGTTCTGAGCATTAAGAAGAGTTTAAACCACAATTAACCATCAGGTTTCTTCAACTTTCACTCAGGAGCAAAAATCAGCCTTTAAACTCGAAGGAAATAACAATTTGATACTTATCGTGATAATTATCGATATCGAAAGATATGAAACTTTTATCTTGATAACATTTTTGGCCATACCTTTGTCTGAATAACTCACTAGATCTGTTGCCAGGGGCTTTTTAGAAATAAAGTCTGTGAGGGTCTGAAAAAGGTAGGTAGCGGAGCAAACCACTGTGAGGTGGATGAGGAGTGACACATATAATGATGCACTTATTATGTATATGCATATTAGGATATATAGGAATGTCATGTCCATCAGGTTGTAACATGAACATTAAATTAGCTCTAAAAGTGTGAACAAAAAACATTCCATTATAAAGCAATTGTTTGAGGAAGGAGGAGAAGTGACAAGCTCTTTGAGAGGGGGGGCATATATTGTGTATATGTGTATGAGAGGAATGTAATGTCCATGTTTGATGCTGGTCTGACCCCCCTCCTCCTTTCAGGGTGGAGCCTGCTGGAGTCCAATGGTTGAGACCAGGTCTGAGGAAGTGTAAGTGTGTTTTTCATTTGATTCATGAAAACATTCAACCATCTTCAGACTGTGACATCACTCATTCAAAGTTCTGATGTCATCGTCGAAGTGTCAATCGATACTTATTACAGCTGGATTGTGTCTCGTTCTCTCCATCAGATTCCTGTGAACTCACAATCGACACAAACACAGTAAACAGACTGATCAAACTGTCTGACAACAACAGGAAGGCAACACGTGTGATGGAGGATCAGTCATATCCTGATCATCCAGACAGGTTTGACTACTGGAGGCAGTTGCTGTGTAGAGATGGTCTGACTGGTCGCTGTTACTGGGAGGTTGAGTGGAGAGGAGGAATTGATATAGCAGTGAGTTACAGAGGAATCAGCAGGAAGGAACAAGGTGAAGACTGTGGGTTTGGAAGGAATGATCAGTCCTGGAGTTTGTTCTACTCTGATGGTTATGGTTACCATGTTTGGCACAATAACAAAGGAACCTCCATCACCTCCTCCTCCTCCTCCTCCTCCTCTGGTAGAGTAGCAGTGTATGTGGACTGTCCTGCTGGCTCTCTGTCCTTCTACAGAGTCTCCTCTGACACACTGATCCACCTCCACACCTTCAACACCACATTCACTGAACCTCTTTATCCTGGTTTTAGGCTCTGGAATCCTGCTTCCTCAGTGTCTCTGAGTTCTGTGCAGGAGGGAGAGTCTCCTCCTGGTAGAGAACAGATAAGTTGAGTCTGTACAGGATCACAGAAGCTTCTTGTAATAAATACATCAATGAACTTTGTACAAAGTGATTCAAAGTGATTGAACAGATTCCTCATTTCCTTGTAAACTTCTTCCACTTCCAGTCCTTTAAAGATGGAAGCTCTGATCATTAAATGGTGGAAATGCCGTTGACTTGGACCTTCTGTCATGTGTTGCTTTGAATTCTGGCTCTTGTTCCAATAAAAGCAGAATGTTACTGTGAGTGTGTTTGTTGTCTCTAACATGATTCAGCTGGAAGATACAGTATGCAGTCTCCTCCAAAAGTATTGGAACGGTGAGGCAAATTCATTTGTTTTTTTTGTTCACTGAAGACATTTGGGTTTAAGATCAAAAGATGAGTATGAGACAAGAGTTCAGAATTTCAGCTGTCATTTTGTGGTATTCACATCTAGATGTGTTAAACAACTCAGAACATACCAGCGTTTGTTTGAATCAACCCATTTTTTCAAATGAGCAAAACTATTGGAACATGTGACTGACAGATGTTTCTTGTTGCCCAGGTGTTGCCTTGTGTTCTGATTGGCTGAAGTTTTCATCCTTGGTTCAAACCTAGAAAGAATGCATTTCCTGTTAAAGAGGATAAACCAACATGAAGACCAGAGAGCTGTCTATGGGAGAAAAGCAAACCATTGTCAAGCTGAGAAAAAAGGTAAATCAACCAGAGCCATTGGACAAATACTGGGCATAGCAAGCACAACAATTTGGAATGTCCTGAAAAAGAAAGAGACTGCTGGTGTACTGAGCAACAGACGTCAAACAGGTCGGCCAAGGAAAACAGCAGTAGTTGATGACAGAAATATCGTGAGATCAGTGAAGAAAACCCCCAAAACATTAGTAAGTGACATCACCAACGACCTCCAGAGTGCAGGGTGAAGGTATCACAATCCACTGAGCAGAAATACAGAGGCCACACCACAAGATGCAAACCACTCATCAGCAGGAAGAATCGGAAGGAAGGCCAAAGTGAAATTTGCAAAGAAGTAAAGAGATGGTCCGTAAAAGTTCTGAAACACAATCTTAAGGACTGATGAGACCAAGATTAATCTCTGTCAAAGTGATGGAAAGGCCAAAGTGTGGAGAAAGAAAGGAACTGCTTATGATCTGAAGCATCCAAGCTCATCTGTGAAGCATGGTGGAGGTGATGTCATGGCTGCTTCTGGAACAGGCTCATTAATATTTATTGATGATGTAACTGATGATGGTCGCAGCAGAATTCAGAAGTGGACAGATACATTTTGTCTGCCAATTTACGGAGAAATGCATTGAAACTAATCGGGAGAAAGTTTATCATGCAGCAGGACAATGAGCCAAAGCACACTGCCAACAAAACAAAGGACTTCATCAGGGGAAAAAGTGGAAGGTTTTAGACTGACCAAGTCAAGCACCTGACCTTAACCCAGTACCCAGGTCAAAAAGAAGTGCTCTTAAAGGCACTGAAAATATACTTGAAATTCACATAGTATGCTAACATGCTTACTACAAGTATATTAAAGATATATTCTCCTGAGCTTTAATATACTTCTCAAAAGTATACTTTGAATAAATTGGTAATAAATATATACTTAATTAAACCTTTAATAAATATGCTTAAATAAAAGTATATTTTTTACAAAATTTTTGTCTATTTATTAAAAATACTTATTTAACTCTTAGTAAATACTATTTAGGTGTACTTTGTGGAAGTACATTGTTAAACAATTACACTTTTAGTGGGTTAAAAATATATTTATGCCAAACATGCTTCATTGTGTAGGCTACTGCAAAATATTGTAATTATTTATGTAATTGCCACATGTTTCAGCCTGATTTCCAGAAGTATGATTTTTAAAACATATATTTTTTAACATTAAAATATATTTTTCAAAAGCATATTATTTCTTTTTTTTAATTTCTTTCTTAAAAAATTTTTTAATCAGGTAAATAGCTAGTTGAGGTCAGAGACCTCTTTCGTAAGGGCAGGAAGGAAGCAGCACATGTTGTTTACTTAACAAAGAACAACATATAGAAATAAGCATACTTTAAATCATAATGTAGTTATACTTGTTTGGAAACAGCAAACACGAGTGTACGGAGGGGCGAAGTGTGCCCTCCAGCCCAATATTTTCCTTGGTGGGTAGGTCTGGTGTACATTAGCTAATGCTAGCATGTGGATTAATATATTAATTAGCTAACATTGGTTAGCATTTTA
Organism: Micropterus salmoides; assembly: GCF_014851395.1. NCBI lineage: Eukaryota > Metazoa > Chordata > Actinopteri > Centrarchiformes > Centrarchidae > Micropterus > Micropterus salmoides. The sequence continues at coordinate 2,304,576 of NW_024040040.1, forward strand.
ACAGCTTCTTAATCAAGACAGCAACTTTTGTCTGCCTTAAACAGTGTTGGAAGTAACGCATTACAAAAGTAACGCAATTAACGTCACAGTAACGTGTTGCTTTTTGCTGTAAGGCAGTTTTTAATGTTACTAAAATTTCCGGAACAATCAACAGTCTCAGTAACCTGTTGCTGGAATTTGATGCATGAGATTTTAACAAGGCAGGCCTGAGCATGTGTGAGCCCTCAATTCTGCTTTTGCACTGTTAAAATGACCAGTGAGGTCTTTATCAGAGTAATAAATGCAATTAATATGTTGCTGTCTGTGTGCTAAAGGTTCACATTTTTATAGTCTACCTTAATACTCACATGTCCATGTTTACAGTAATTTATTGGTCACTGTGATCATTATTCCTGCCCATATAGTCTCTAAAGACATCACAATTACCACAGTTGTCATTTTTGTATAAATTCATTCTAAAGTTTAGCTGAAGCTACTATGAATCGCCAGCTAAGCATCTGTGTTACACTATTCAAAAGTGGATACTCTGTTTTTTAGAGATTTCTCTTCACTGCAACCATGTAGGGGGATTATTACAGTGACCAATAACTCAGTTATAACAGCAATGTTAAAGTGTACACGTGTATGTGAGAATTGTTTTAAGACGCGCTTGAAATAATGTTTTTATGTACTGCAATGTCTGACCACACGATATAATAGCATGTGATGTTATGTAAAATACTGCTCAACTTTATGTCCATTTGTATGGTCACAGATCCTGTTTTCAACTTTTAAAACTTGAACCTACCCTTTGCCAACTTCAACCAACTTAATGCTAAACCCAGAGTTGGAATTTCCTGCCTTAGCTCAAGAAAATTAAATAAAGAATAATAATAAAGATTTGCTATGAGAATAGAATTGCAGTGTTTATAATGATACTCAAAGGACCAGCTGGACCCTCACAAGCTCACTGTGCTCATAGGTATGTCTGGCTCCTGCACACCATCACTGTTTTTGTTCTCACTACAAGTCAACGGGGTCAGACTAAATAAACAAATATTCTTGTGAAAAAATAATTTTATTTAAAATATTATTATGCATTAAGTAATACTACTTAATGCTATTTTTGTACTTCACAAATTGTCTGCTGTGTTAATGTGAAATGACATGTTGACAGAACAGTTGTTAAGCAAGTCTGTATGTTTGTGTTATTTGTTGTATCTGTTTAATAACATTTTATCACATCCAGCTCCTCGGCTGAATGCACAGTAGTTTTTATGTAATGTTTTTGATCATGTTGTAATGGATGAACTGTGCAGTAACTGGGAGGGGTCCCTTGTGGAAAACCATTTCACCTGAACCTAAAGAACATTATCAGAACAGCTAGACATGATGTCATTTTGTGTTTCAGCAACTTTAAACAAAATAAAAAATGGTTGTTAATTAATTAGAGGTAATATTGCTTTGATATAGGCAAAATATTTCCTTTTCCTTCCACAGATGCTGTGTGATAAAGCAGTTTCCAAATCTCATAATATCTGCAGTCACAGAAAAAGCAATGAGTCCTACTTAAAGATAACCGACTCTACTTCAAGGATAAGGATTGTGACATTTTTCAGTTTCAGTTTGGTTCCACTATTTGTACTGCATGCTTGTGACGGAGTACCTTCACTACAGCTGAGTAAGCGCTTGGACTGCGATACCAACGAGCCTGGCTCTTTGGCCTTGCTGTCAAAGTTGCATGTTTGGTACCCTGAAGAACTGTGTTTGAATCTGGGCAGGGTGACTGCTCACGCCTTTGGCAGCATATGGTTTCAGAAGTGGGATGGCTTGCCGTGAGGTCATCTGAGCCGTACCCAGAGTCCGAACCGTATGAGGGACCCCTATGTCATCATTTTACTGATTTTATTTTTATTTGAAGATTTTTTGGTCAAGATGTGATACATGCTGCTGTACCTTTTAATGTACAGGAATTTATTTTTGTAATATACACAAAATTAAAGTTTAGTTTTAGTTGTCTGTGTGTCTGTTGTAAAATACATTTTTTACTGATTTTTATTATTATGCTAAAAGGGCATTTTGCAAGATATTTTTAATGCATTAATAATGAATTATTCTCATACTGAATGGTTTCATAAAGCAGCTTCCCAAGATATTAATAGTGGCTCTTGGAGTATACCAGTAATAAATTAGTAATATGCTGAAATGCTAATAAAAATGTTCAGGGAACACATTTATGTGAAGTTTAAAATATATTTAAACTGTTCTGCACAAGTATAGCACAAAAGGCTATTTTAAGTTAAATTTAAAAAAGTATATTTAAATTACTAGGTCAATTTTAACACAACTAAGTATATTAAAATATATCTTAAAGTTGACTTTAAGTATTTCTAAAATGACACTTAACATACTTTAAGTTGTTCCAAAATAACATAAAATAAACAATAAAAAAAGTGCTACTTAAGTGTATTTCTTTTTCACTTGGGTATGGGTATTGGGTTGAGCATACATTTCACCTCCTTAAGAGGAGACTGAAGGGAGAAACACCCCGAAACAAACAAGAACTGAAAGAAGCTTCGGTAAAAGCCTGGAATAGCATCACAAATGAAGAATGCAACAGTTTGGTGATGTCGATGGGTCGCAGGCTTGAGGCAGTTATTGCAAGCAAGGGTTATGCCACCAAATATTAAATCCATTTACTTTAAGATTATTTGTTCCATTACTTTTGCTCACCTAAGAGTGCAGTGGTCTAATACAAACGGTGATATGTCCGGAGATGTTTAACACATCTTGATGTGAATACCAGGAAATAAAATCTGAAATTCTGAACTCTTTGTCATGATCCTGTCTGTGTGTCTTGTTTGGGAGTCTGTGTTTAGTTCCATGTCCTTAGTTCATGTTTTGGTGTTCATTCCTGGTCCTTGTTTGCATTATTGTGGTTTGGTCTCCTCTGTACTCTGTGTTCTAGTTCTGTGTTCTCGTTTAGGTTCTGGTTCTTTGTAACTTGTGTGTTTCTGTCTTCTTGGTTATTCACTCTGCCCCATGTCTGCTTGTCTAGTGTTCTCTCTGTTTCCCCTGCTGTCTCTCTGTTTCCCCCTGCTGTCTCTCTGTTTTTCATGCTCTCTGCCTGCCTCGTTAGCCCTGATCCCGCTCACCTGTGTTGCTCGTTAGTCCCTGTGTATATGTATGCCTGCCTGTCTCTCCAGTCTTGGTCACGTCTTGTGTCTTGTTGAGTGTTCTGCCTTGTGCTCCGGTCTCCCTGTGTTTTGGATCGCCTTGTGTTTCCTGGATTACCTTGTTTGGACTTTTGCCCTGAGCTCCATGTAAGCCTGTTTTAGTTTAGTTTTTGAATTAATAAATCCTTTGTTTGAACTGCATCCTCCTCTCGCCTCGCCATTGTCTGCATTTGGGTCCTCACCTCAGTCTGCACTCAGCGCCCCGACCCGTGACACTCTTGTCTCATACTCATTGTTTGATCTTAAACCCAAATGTCGTCAGTGAACAACAAAAACAAAGGAATTTGTCTCACTGTTCTATTACTTTTGGGGGACTGTATGGCCAAAAGTTTGTGGATGCCGTTGTCCATAAAGAAGTGATTTTCCCAGTTTGTTGTGGAAGAACATGAATGGCCTGTACAGAGCTCAGACCTAAACCCCATTTAACCACCATTTTGATAAAGTGAACACTGACCTGTGATCCAGACTTGATCACCAACATCAGTGTGGGACCTTACTGATGTTCTGGTGTCTGAATAGGAGCAAATCCCTGTAGCAGGTTTAACATCTGCTGAAAAGACTGAAAGCAGAAGAGTGGAGGCTGTAATAGCAGCACATGGACATGCTGTCACAATCATATGTTCCACTGTCAGCTGTGCACATACTTTGGCCATATAGTGAATTACAGTCTTTCTTTACATTCAGTGAATGCATTTTGCCCTTATGTGGACTACACCTTTATGAAACTGTGCAGCTTGTTAAATTCTTGTGTTTTGCAGCTCTAATGAAATACTCTTACTATAGTATTCATCAGTGCTGCTATCTAGTACATTCCAACTGCCACAATAATACTCACTGTTTGACTTGTTGGTGAACTTCTTGTATTTGGCAGCAGTCAGTATGATGCAGTGACCCATAGTAATCTGGAGGGCAGTGTCTCTGCTCTGTTGCTGTTTTTAAGACATTAGGTGTGTCTGAGATGACTGCGGCTGACTGACATGATAGTGAAACATGAGCTGCTGTTAGGTAGTTGCAACCTGGTGCAGCTGGTGAAATGCAACTGCATTCAGCAGACTCAAAAATCTGCAGCCAAGAAGAGCTAATGTCACATGACCTGGAGACGTTTTGCAGCTGGACAAAATTCTAACCAGCGTCACTACACCCTTTTTACTGGGGCACGTGCCCCTGTATTCTTGAGCTGTGCCCCGGTAAAGTGGTCAAGAACCCTCAAGGGTTTTGGATCTGTAGCTCTTCAAGGTCAAGTTAGCAAAACATCTGCAACATCAGGACAAGATGAAGATGATAAATACACAACATGTGGTAACAATTTCAACATAAAACTACTGGTTCACTAACAAAGACCACGTACGTCAATGTGAGGTATGAAAAGGTAGTTTATTAGGATAATGAGGAGTATTTATGAAGTTGGGATCGAGGGGAGAGGGACGAAGGATGTTGTTAAGGGTTTGGTATTCAGAGCGGTTAGGAACCCAGGGGTCGAGACTCAGGGTGGATAGAGACGTACGGGTGGATAAAATGAGTGAAGCACGTGTAGTTGGATTGGAGGAATTGAATGAGGCGCAGGCTACAGTATAGAGAACACACATATGCACACTGTAAACAAACACAATATAGACAGATTGAGACAACAGTGCAATGAGCAGAGTGCAAGGATGCAGGAGTAAATTATTAGAGATAAGATAAGATCAGCCTTTATTTGTCTCACAGGTGAGAAATTTCAACATTACAACAGAAAGTGGATAGCATGGAATAAAGTAAACTGATAAGTGACATTAAACATAATACTAACTGGCTATATGCATGTTGGCGTGCTTTTCCTGGAGACTTTAAAACACATAAAAACAAATAATAATAATAATGATTATAACAATATTAACGATGCAATATTGTTATAATCATTATTATTATTATTATTATCATGTACAGTCAGAGGTGGATTTGATATACAGGTACACATACATGCATACATGTACACATGTAGACAAAAGGATGCTGAAAGAAATAAGAATTATTTGACAATATGAACAGTTTTAACAGCTCTGAAATAGAGAATGATGAATAAATAATAAGTGGTGGCCAGTAAACAGGTGGCTTAATAGAGGCAGAGTTATTGGGTTATTGCGCAGGATATTTCATCCGTTCATCAGACTGAGTCTGTTGGTTCTGGCGTACAGTGCTCTGATCTTTTTCAGCATCAGATACAAGCAGCTCAGACCCTAATGGAACAGTTTTAACAGACTTTAAGAAAACTGAGTTAGTTTGCAGAGGTCCGTTCAAACCAGAACTGGATTTTTCTGAAGAGCTTTCTATTCAGGCTTAGCTGTTAAGGTGAGACAACACAGTCACATAGGCTTTTTTCACAAATTTAGTCATATTATGATAATTTTACAAGCTGACAACATAAATAGAAGCTTCTTTTGAATTACATTTTTTTATGTATACAGTTCTTTAAATATGCAAATTAGGTATTTTCTCATTAATAATGTGCTAAAAAAATAATCTAAGGAAATGGATTTGTAAACAAAGGATTTTGGTTTTGTAGGGATTATATATCGAATGTGCAACATTTACAGTTTATCAAAAAAAAGTTTTTTTATGGATTTCTTGAAAATATGCCAGTCAAATGTGTGATGGACCATCCTTTTCCACAATCTTACAGATAAAATGCCACATAGGAAAGTGCAGACTGAAGAAGAAATGGCTCATAGAGATTTCAGGAAATAGTATGTAATGTTAAAGTGAAAGATTAATGCTACTCGGTGATGTTTAGGAGGGGCCATAGAATGAACCTACACATTTTAGGTTCTTTATTTAGATTTTCTATTAGCCATATAATCAATCAAAATCCAAATATATGAGTCACAATGCAATATATGAAATTATGATCATGATATTGCGTACTGTAGACATACAAGCAAACACACACACACATCTGTCTATAGATTTTTTGTCTCACTCTTACCCTGCACACAATTTTCTCTCTGCAGCTCTCAGTGTGCAGCAGCCTCTGTGAGTGTCTCCCTCTTATTGGCAGCAGCTGCAGCAGGTCAGTCACAGTGAGCCAGTTCCAAACACTAAACAATCTTTACATCTTATCATGGTCACATAACAATTGTTAAGTCTCAGATCGCCTCCAGCAGTATCAGCAACCGCAGGAGCAACATTCCCAGCAACTGTTCCAGTAAGTTATGTCAGCCCACAATTTTTTAAAGCTAGAGCTGTGAAGTATCACGATACAGGGGCCATGTTTACCATGTCCAACACAAAGTTTACTAAAACAGCTGTTCTTTAATATTCTGTATAACAGAGAAGAAAAGGCCGTAAGGTTTGGACAACTTAAGACACTTCAGTTTCTAATAACAGATTTATTAATAGGTGCAAAGAAAATATTCTTAACTTTTAAATTTAAATGGTCTTTTCTTTTATGTGTTTCTATTTCAGAACTGCATCACAGCATTTTCTGCTGTATCGATACAGAACCATCCGTATCAATACATGTATCAGCAAAGAATGCATTACAATATATTGCTGTATTCATATTTTGAGCACAGCCCTATATAAAGCCTTGTTCCATGGGCCACTTTTACACTTTGAGCACCTGCCTTTCCAAAGTCTCTGCACAGCCTGGAAAACAGACCATCAAGATCTTGTTTTACATGTAAATTATGAGACGAGCAGCTTAGACGGCTCAACAACAGACTTATTATAACTAAGAAGTCCATCCATCCAATACGGTGCCCCTGTCCCCAGGAACCTACGCCAGGATCCTGTTTGTGGATTTCAGCTCTGCTTTCAACACCATCATCCCGGCCCTGCTGCAGGACAAGCTCTCCCAGCTGAGTGTGCCTGACTCCACCTGCAGGTGGACCATAGACTTCCTGATGGACAGGAAGCAGTACGTGAAGCTAGGAAAACATGTCTCTGACTCCAGGACCATCAGCACTGGTTCCCCTCAAGGCTGCGTTCTTTCCGCTCTGCTCTTATCCCTTTATACCAACAGCTGCACCTCCAGTCACCAGTCCATCAAGCTCCTGAAGTTTGCGGATGACACAACCCTCTTTGGGTTCATCTCTGGTGGGGATGACTCTGCCTACAGGTTGGAGATTGGCCATTTTCTCAGTTCCGATTACCATCATCAGTGAAGTACCTCAGACAGCCTTCAGCGCCCGTATGACACGCCACAGTTTGCTACGTCGCAGCAACCCAACCTGCTAGCACATCGACTGATGTGTACAGCTGCAGTTAGCCAGTCGACATGCACACAGTCACTGACTTAGGTTTAAGCACAAGCCTCTGTGATGGTTATGGTAAGGATAAGGGGTTTCGGGGGCTGTCAATGCCTTTAACACAAATGGTCCACCTGCAGGTGATAACTTCCAGTCTGATGCATCCGAGGCGTCTCAAATAGACGTCACTATGCTTTGTCACCCTTTCTGAAAGTGTTGCCCTGAGATGAGAATGGTCTGGACTATAGGACTTATCTTATTCCATATAAATTCCCACAGGTGGTGCGAGAGGGATATTTTGAAATAAGTTTGAAATAATTTTGAACATGACTTTAGGCAAAATGTTCATCTTTAATATATTTATTTAAGAAACCAGTTTGAGATTATTTGAGCTTTGTGACATGGTGCATTATCCTGCTGGAAGTAGCCATCATAAGTCTGAAATGTTGATACAAGGCAGGATGGATTTATGCTTTCATGTTGTTTCTGCCAAATTCTGACCCTACCATCTCAATGTCGCAGCTCCAGTTTTTGTGAGTCTGTGTGAATTGTAGCCTCAGTTTCCTGTTCTTAGCTGACAGGAGTGGCACCCGGTGTGGTCTTCTGCAGACCTTGGTATTGTAATGAGTTGTTATTTGAGTTACTGTTGCCTTTCTGTCACCTCAAACCAGTCTGCCCATTCTCCTCCGACCTTTGACATCAACAAGGCATTTTTGTCCACACAACTGCCGCTCACTAGATATTTTCTCTTTTTCGGACCATTCTCTGTTAAGCCTAGACATGGTTGTGCATACAGTAATCTGTAGAGTCTACCAGAGAGGAGAAGGTGGAACAGGTTGTGTCAAGGGGTTATAGGTCTGCAGTGATGTTTCCTGCCCGTCTCCTGACTCTGGACATGTTTGAGTCATGGATGGAGGGCAGGTTGACACTAGTGATTCTCTCTGGAGTCTTGACTGTTCGCTGTATTCTGTTCCTGTCCTGTTTGGTTGCAGATTCAAACCGGACAGTCATGGAGAGAAAAGAGGCCTTTTTGACGGTGGAATCAATGTTGGGCTCCCACTCTCGGTCTTTGGAGAATGTGGTTCCCAGAAACCTGACGGTTTCCACACCAGACACAGTGTTGTTGAGTCTGATGATGAGGAGCAGAGTTGGGTGGCTCCTCCCAAAGTTCAGTGTCATCTGCACAGTTTTGAGAGTTAAGATCCAAATTGTTCTGACCGCACCGGAATCTGTACGACCATTTATTTCCACCATGACCAACTAAAACATCAGTATGCTGGTCACATGTTGATGGATGAGTAAAGTTAATCCAATAATTGAATAAACAGCCTGAAATAACATTCACAGGGGCCATTCTGCTGACCAACAGGTACTTTATGATTCAAGATAAAATAATGCTTTATTGATCCCCTGAGGGGATCAACGACAACGAAATCAGTACTGATAGATAGAGTAACTTACAAAATAAGCAATTAGAAGTATACAAAATAAGCAATAAAATAAACTATACTAGAGCATGAACCTAAAATTACAGGTAAAAGAAGTAGCTTTTCTGTTCAGAGCCCCTCAGCTCAGGAATCTGAGACTGCAGAATCAGTGACACATTTTAAGTCACTTCCCAATACTTATCCTTAAAAAGCATTTTATTAATGCAACCCCCACTCTGTTTGGCGCTGTTCTTGTTCTTGATGGTGACGATGATGATGGTGGTAGTTGTGATAATGTTTCATGATGTTGCCAACCTTGGCTAACTATGTCGATATTTACGATTTTGTTGTTTATGATGGACATTGTTAGGTATGTTTCTACATACGGCTATCAAATTCTAGGCATTTTTTTATTTGTATAAGATTGTTGTCATGTTGATTGTGTAGGCTAACTGATGTCCCAAATTTAGCACTTCATTACATTATTCCACTGTTGTTCTGCAACATTCAGTAGGCCTATTTTACATATTTTATTGTATTGTATCTATGTCTTTCTGCAAAACCAATTGTCCTACGGGGACAAATAAAGTTAAAATTAAGTTAAGAAATGGATGTCTGTGAAGGTTCTCTGGCATCCAGGTCTTAGTTATCCAAACAAGGTTTAAATCAAGGGCAACTGGATTTGATTGCCTTTGATTTCCAGTTGCCAGATCTTAATCTTCCTTGGTTAAGCAATTGACATTGTGGCAAGATTAGTAGCAGCAAGTCAGGAAGTATAACAGAACAGTAGAGTAAGATGATACCGTCAGATATAAAAGTGTATGATTATGTAATTATTATACTTAGAGTTGGGTATTTCTACCATTGTTAATTCTTAACAACGAGAGATGGGCCTTTAAATAAAAGTGTGGTTACTATTATTTTGAAAATCTGCAAAGGAGCAGTACCGGAAGCAGATGTATTTTCAGTGGCTAACATGCTAACTTTTCCTTCACGTTACCGTGAGATGCAGCCGGAGTTCAGCAGCAGAGCCTGCATGTGAGGATCAACGTGTTTAAGTGGACTCTGTTTAAACTTTCGGGATGTTTCACCTCAGACTCATCTCCTGTTAGCCAAGAATGCTAAAGGAAGTTAGCTTGTTAGCAGGAAGTAGCCGGAGCCGGAGCTCGGCCTCACAGTCGGAGCAGCTTCCATAGAGACCAAACTGTATTTTTCACGGAGCCCAAATGTCCAAATGTCCAGATAGAGCTGTCTGAATAGACTCTGTGCTGTTCCCTTTATCTGAACATGTTTAACATCTGAATTATCTCCCGGTGTCCTACGAAGCTAATGCAGTTAGCTTAGCTTGCTAGCTGGAAACAGTCTGGAGGAAAAGCTGCTGTGAATCAGTAAAAATGTCTAAAGTGGAGAACGAGGAGGAACTTTGTGGACAACGCAAACTACTGGACGCTGTTTTCAAGCCTGAAGCAGGTCTGTACACTTTACTGCTTATTCTCACTGTAAACTGCTGGAAACCAGCTGCCACTAAAAGTGAACAAGTTATGAAGCAGTCAAAAGAACTAATTTCATACAACATGTATAAGAAGGAAATCATGCAGGTAAAAATGTGAATCTGAGACATAGACATTAAATATAATATCTAAAAATAATACTCTGGTGGACCGGTGTACAGTAGGGCTGCACCTAACGATTATTTTTGATTAGTCGATTAATCTTATTTTATTTTTTAAAGTGTTTTTCATTATTAATATAACAATGAATTTATCCAAAATAAATATTAAAAAACTTGTCTCAGTAATAATTCATGACTTTATTCAGTCGTCATCCTGAAAAAGAGACACATAAAGCACATTAGAAGTTAAAATTAGCCTAATTTCCATGTCACTGTTGTGATATTAATAATAATAATAACAGATCAAATTTGTCAGATACCTGATCAGAAATATGCTGGACCTTAAATTCAGAAGGATTGCTTTGACACAACTTATTTATAATCTATATGTCAACCCTCTCCTGATCTTGAGAATCCGTATTTTTACTGAAATACTTGTCATGAAACTTAAAATGGTTATGACATGGATTTATTTCCTTACTGAGTAATCCAGCAAGTAAATAATTGTGTCTCACTTCAGGGGCCACATCTTTCAAGTACATATTATTTATCAATGCATGTCTTGTTTAGACCGCAAAGGCTGAACTGAGTGTTGTTAAATGAGATGGTCGGGTCTGCGGAGGATTTCCTTTTAGCGTCAGCGCTGCTCCTGTCACCTTGACAGCTGCAGTTGACAATTGGCAAACAGCTGTCTCAGTAGAAATGCACTCAGAAATGTTAATATACACTGTCATCTGGGATAAGTTGATATTACTTTAAAATTTTGACGAATTGGCTTTAAAAAGAAGTGTGTAATAAAAACTTGAGTGAATTAAATTTTAATATACGAATGTGCAGCTGAAATGCAATGTTGACAGAGCAACTGTCAACTTGCCCGAGTTACATTTTTACTGGCCCCGGACCATCGGGCCATTGATTATGTCGAACCCTGATACTTGTCATTTTAGTCCCCATCTTCTTTGTTTTGTTAGAAAAAAGCATTTCTCTGTATTTCTTTTGCCAATTTAGCAACAACCTGAGAGACTGCAGGTTTTTTTTTTATTTACATTTGATTATTTTCCTATTTTTGTGGCTAATAAATAATATAGTTTTAATCTATGTTCCTCTTGGTCGGTCAGACATTAACTCTCACAGAGTATCATTTTAAAGGTGTGAATACAGCTCTTCCATGTAAAGTTAACTAATTAAAGGTATTACAGCCCTTTTTTTACTGGTGCACTATGACACCAATTATTTCCCATGGCTTACACCGTGCCACGGCAGTATGTTGCTGCATCAGACAACATGCAGCGCACCGCTGGGTGAGCATGCGTGCTCGCCACAGTGGAAGCTTAGTTTAATCCGTGGCCAGCGCAGCACATGGTGGCTCACCATTGCAAAACATCCAGGTGTCCGTATAGAAAATATCAATACAAAATATAATATTGACAGATACTACTTCATTTACTTATCAAAAAATGTAAGTTTAGATGCAGGTCAAAAGCACATTCCCTAATTTCCAATCAATCAGTGGAGTGCTTTCATGAAGACTCTCCTGGCTTCAGCCAATCGGTGTGTAGGCCTACGTAGTGGGGGCAGATGACAAGAACACTTCAAGTGGATTTTTCATCATTTTATGACATTTCTGCTCTGACAAAATGCAAACCACATGATACAATTGCAGCATCTTTTAGTTTGAATGACTTTTAAATATGTTGTACAAAATGTACATCATGTGTCCACACATTTAAGAAAGTAGTGGTTAACAGGAAGTTAGGTTTCTAAAACGTGTATGTATTTTATTATTATCCGCA